>NW_005054327.1:2784406-2854363 GCF_000277835.1 Geospiza fortis | reverse complement strand
ACTGTCCTTTACGTGATGGCTTTAATTGTTCCTCCTTGTGTCCCTGTCTGTCATTTGAGAATGCAGATGTAAGATAGTTATCTTATACTAAAAACTCCTACCTTTTTTCTGTATATATATGGCCTAAGAGGTGTATATATGAAGATCTAATTCTCCTACAGAAATTAATGTGCCTCAGGCCAAGCTCAACATATTCTGTAGGTAACCATATCCTAGTAGAAGAAATTATTAGGAATTTTCAGTGGAAAACTAAACAATCTCTATTTCCAGTCCATTTTTTACCTCCCTAAATTGCTGGATTATGAAGGGATTCACATCCCTAATACATGCACCTGTAGCACCTGTAGCTAAAATAGAAACCAAAAACATCACAGTTGAAGAGTTGAGTTTATAAAGGGAGGACTGCCTCCTGAAAAAACAGTTTACTCCATGCCGCCATGTGTGACCCAAAAGTCTGCTTTCTACATACAGGTGTATTTGAACATGTTAGCATAAATAATGAGAAGTCTTAATTTTTCCATGACGGTGAAGGTGTCTGGAAAAATCTCATGCTCTCCAGAAAGACATTATAAAACTATGAACTTATACCACAGAGTCAGAGAAGCTTCAGACTCTCCTCAGCAGCATGACCTGCTCCCTTGTCACATCAAGCTGCAGTGATTATGCTGCTATGAAGCTCCTTTCCCATATTCCTCCGTCCAGGCAATTATAGGTACTGTGGCAAATCCTAATGGCCAGCCCTCACTTGGCCTAAACACACAAGCAGCCACTCTGAAATCAACAACAAATTTGCCTAAATAAACCAAGACCAAGAAATTAATCTCAAGACAAGTCTTCCTTGTATTCCATCTATGAAAGACTGTGACCATAGAAGGAATGTATTATTCCCTGATAAATCACTTAACTCTTTATGCCCAATAATCTCAACCACATTTTAGTGACTATTTCCATTTTATTTGCTGTCTTCTGCAAATATACCATCTGTGAGAAAGCCCTTTGTTCATACTTGGAATGCACTCTGCAACCTTCTAGTCAATATCTCTTCTTGATCTTCTAATTAACTCTTAGAAATTTGCAATTTTTAAAAAATATAAATGTAAATCCCCCCCTTCCCTAAGCAGACATGTAAAAAATGTTGTTATTGTCACTTTGTTGAAGCACATTGTTGGAATTACATTCCCCCTGTTGAGACTTAGCCTGAATGAATTGTAGCTGCAGTATGTCCAACTGTTTCTTAAATAATTCCCATTTTTTTTCTGCACCAGCTTTCCTACACAGTCATGAGATCTGGCACCATTGCCATCAAGATCATTCTGTTGTTTATGTTACCACAAGCTATTCCTTCTACTTCAACTGAAGCTGTAAGCAATTTACACTGTGGCATATAATGAAAACCTGTTTATCTTCTAGAAAAACATCCCTAATTTATATAGCTGGTTCCATCGAAATGCCTTATAGTATTATAAGTTTTGGAAAACTTCCACTGAGCCAAGACTAATTTTGTTGCTTCATCTTCTTTTCTTTTCTGTATTGTAAATTTGTGATCCCTAAATCAGCCCTGCTCTATTTATCAAGATGGGTTGATTTTCTAGCTCTGTGCCAAGAATCTCTGATCATGAAGTTCAGTCAATAAACTGACTTCAGTAAGTAAGCAATTATGCATTGCCTCTGGAAACATGCTTCCCACCTTACAGGTTTTGCATACTTGTTATCCCAGTAAGTATCTGTGAAATTAAAATACCCCATGATCAAAGTTTCAGGTTTTTTTATAAGTATCTCTTAGCTGTAAACATGTTGTTTGTTTCAGTTATTCTAAAACACAATTTACAAGGTAAAGTGTCTACAGTCACCACTGTAAGTTGTTTCTTTTAATCAAGGAGCTATGTACCAGAAAAGTGAAACCTTATTTTGCATATACACAGTTAAAATATACAAGCCACAAACAATAACACTTCCTCTGAGCTCATGGTTTATTAAATGCAACAAAATTAAAATGACTCAAGTTTTGCTTAACCTATGAACAGCCAAGAAAGACCAAGCATGTCACCGTCATGTTATTTACTTAAAAACCAAAAAAATTACCATCTCCAAAGTATTTTTATTAGGGGTAGGAGAAGCACTGAGCAGGAGTTTTAGAGTAATATGACTGATTTGAAGCAATGAAATTGAATATACAATTGTAGCACTAAAAAAAATAAATGAGCAAGAATCAACTAAATACATATGTATTTGAAGATTGAAAAAAGAGATTTAAAAAAAAAGTCAGTAGTTTTGAATTTCTGCCTGTGTTTCAATACAGTATTTAATCTCTCAACACATTAAACCAAAAAGTATAACTTTTTGTTCAAGTATTTTTTTTCCCTTTCTTTACCTTGAACACAAAATTAGGACACTGAATTTGCAGAAAGTTATTTATAGTGGAGAAATACATACCAGAATATTTGAAATTTCTGCCTGAATAAATGTTGGCGGGTCGCTTATTTTGACTGTTTGTCACCTACCAAGTGCCTCACGGAGGCTTCAGGAAGCTACAAAGTAGGCCTAGATGTTAATGGAATAGACAGGCAAAATGATTATTTGCATTTTTCTCTAATCTTTCTTCTCCCACACTTTCCCTGCTACTTTCTTACTTGATTGCTGAGGAAAACACCATCATCCTACTTACTGTTCAAGCCCATAAACAAGTCTTCAGCTTGGATCTCTGCCTAGGTACTGTCATTTAACTAATGTATTTGAGAGTCTATTTTTAAACAGCAGAAGATAAGTCCTTTCCTGCCCACTTACACAGAGAAGCCTTTTATCACTTCATTTCTAGACAATTTCTATATTGTTCCTACTTTTTAATCTCTATTCTTGACAAACATAATGTTTCTCCACTTCTATATTTGCTGCAGAGAGCACACCTTCCTGCCATTTTGACCACATTTGGCTCGTTCCATAGGAATATTTTGCTAGTCACATCAATTTTAAAGCTTCCTCTTTTCACCAAGATCCTGCACGTGGAGTGCCAGATGCTGTGGTGAATTCTCAGGTTAACAGTTTCACAAGTTTTCCATGTTGCTGCTTAGAAGATCCCTCACTCTTGAAAACCTGAGTGTCCGATCTCCTTTAAATTCCTTGCTAAAGTTCTCTCTGACTGCAAATATCTCTGGAGAACAATGCAATTATTAGATCAAGGCTTCACTTGCCTTCTCTTTTTCTTCACATGTCCTCTGTATACTCTGTTCATCTCTCTTGCTTTGCCTTGTTTGAGCTCTATCTGCTCTTTGGAGCAAGGATCATGCTTTTCTTTATGCTCACCCAGCCACAAAATTCTGGTCACTTTGTGCCCTAGCAGGGAACAGCCCAGACAGAGGGCATCAGGGGAAAACCCATGCCCCCTGCACACATCAGTGTGACCAGGGCACTCTGGGATGTCTCATGTGGAAGGACACATACATTTTTAGGCAGCTCTACTCAACCCACAGTGAATGTAATAGTAGTTCAAACACCTAGGTGACATGCACGCAGCTCCATGTAACTCTTTCTGGTTTAGGAGAATCTGGAGCTGAATTTCACCTCTGCTGACTATTACTGCTAACCAGCATGTTGGTCTATCTTCTTTCCATTATATTTTGTTGGGGAAAAAGGAGCTGGAGATACCAGTTCATCTTTTCTGCTAATCAAAACTCAACAACCTTTCCTCAGGCTCAATTTTGGTCTGAATTAAGCATTACTTTACTCTAAGTACCTCTACTGCCTATGCAACAATCACCCATTCCATGGTGGAAGTCCCCAGAGGTAGCAGTTTGCCAACCCTGTAGTTTCCTGCTGGACAAAGATCTTTGACATGTGACTGACATGAGGAAAAGACTGCCAGTTGCTCTATCCCATTTCCTCTGCTGCTTCTGGTAGAAGATGGCTTTTTCAAACAACTTGCCTTGCTGTTCACAAAGCTATATCATCACTAACACTGAAATGATCAAAAAGACTGCTCTTGTGTCACTGCAGTTATTTTCAGGAAAATTAGAAACAAAGACAAAAGAAGATGAAAGCTCCTGTGAAAATATCTTTGAAAAGCATTTAACTTAGATAAACCTGTCCATTTTTTCTTGCCAATGGAAAAAAAAAGAGCAATCCCTTTAAAGCCAGAACTTTTGAACCGCAGCCTCTGAAGAGCATTCAGGTAAAGCTGCTGAAGTTTTGATGCAGTAGGAGAACAAAGTCAAAACAGGGTTGATTTCACCATCCTAGAAAGGATGTGTCTTCAGCTAAGTAGTTTTCCTTGTACCAATCTCCTTGTTTGATATCTTGTACAAGACCTCATTTTTAAGACTTCTTTGTTAGACTTTTCTTCATTGTAAATTGAACAATTGAACATCATCAGTGTTGATGTTGACAAAATTGATAAGTCTGCTAATGGAGATGAGGGAAGGGGAAATAGTTTGAAGAGGTTAGGCCCATAAGGACTGAAAGTAACTAGAAATGTTTTGGTGATAGCAAGAATGAGAGCTGAGCAGAACTGATAAAAAATAGGATTTAATCAACTATCAACAATTACTGCATCAAAGCAAATGTCCATTCTGCTTCTGGGGGAAGAAAGTGCTACAAATGGAAGGGGAAAACAAGAGTGAGGATTGAGAAAAGTAGTCAAAGTCCCTAACCAAGTTGCAATCTAAGGAATAACTTAAAAAAATGGAAAATCTTTGACACCTTGCTCTGGAAGTATCCTGGTAGCTAGCTAGATTTATAGGAGGTCATTCATTTCCTTTCTCCATAAAACAAAACAAAACAAAACAAAACAAAACAAAACAAAACAAAAAAAAAAAAAAAAAAAAAAAAAAAAAAAAAAAAAAAAAAGAGAGAGAGGACAAAAGATATCATTCCATCTTCTTCCAGAATCTGTGCTGTCTGGAGAGCCAGACAGCATACTTCCAATATCAGTGGTCAGTTTTGCATCATGGTAAGTTTGAAAACCCTTTGGAAAATTCACAGTCATGTAGGTGCTGCACTTAAAGAAGGAAGCATCTGCTGCATTATGTAGCCACTTGCTACCCTGGTGCAACCAGCAGAGATACTATTAAGCAGTAGTGATTAATGTTTTCACAGCAAGATTCCCCACAGTGAGAGCTAAGCTAGAGGTTGAAGAAATATGGAGATTTTTTTTTCCTCATTACTTTGCTGTGCACCACAATCAGGTTTCTTTTCAAGTCTTTCAGCTCCCATTAAACATGTTTCTTGGGACTATGAAAAGCTTGAATAAATCAAGTTTATTTTGTGAATATTTTAACCTTCCATCCACCTTCCTGTATTTCTTTATTTCACTTCACCTCAGAAAACTTTAGAGAGAAAATAGGAAAAATATATCATTTACACCTTCTTTTTCAAATCCACCCTCTTCTCTGATTTAACATAAAGGAATCTTATTAAAATTAGTTTAATGTCTTGGCCTTTGTATACAGCACTTGTCTTATGCATCCCATCTTGTGTGGAAATAGCAGTGGAATAAGAGCCTTCATGTAGTGTATAATACTGTCTCTTTCAAGATGTCCTCATTCAAGGAGCTGTACATTCCTTTTCTGTATTAGTTTCAGGGAAGAGGTTTACTGTATCCTGACTGGCTTTATTTTTTGTCTCTAATACTGAAAATAGACATTTTTCTTTGTGTACCAAGGGAGTTCACTGGCTGTTCTGAACAGACACTCTAAGACTACTCCATATTCTGTTGCCATTGAGTTATTGAAAATATGAATTAATGCCACTGAAATCAAAAGATGTTTACAAGTATACAACTGACATGAATCAGCTCAGGAACAAACTCGTGTCTGTAAGCTCAAATCATGTGTTTGGTTCAGATGTAATACTTAGCCAGAAGTAATATTTAAACTGCATCAAGATTAAGGAACTGATTCTGACATTTTTATACTCATGTTGAGAGTTTCTGTGTTGATCACTGATTCCAGGGTGAATATATAACTGTAGAGAATCAGTGCATTGAACACATTATCTTTTAAATTCTGTTTTCTTGTGGCTCTTGCTTTGCCCTGGTGTCAGAACCCAAAGGCATTACTGTAGAGCCCAGGTCAGAATTCAATGGACTGCCTCCAATGGTAAAATGGAACAAAATCAATAACTGCCCCCAGGAAGTTCAATAGCTAAAGGCTCCATCCTAGACTGTGTGTACACACTATAGTCAACCAGAGATTCTTTGGAGTATCTGAGATAAAAGTATGATCTGTAAGTTAGTGCCATTAGTGGCGTTATGCAGTAGTGAAATTATTTTGTCTTTGAGCTTTTCATCATGTTCATTTGTAAACTTCATGATGTCGATCACTTCCCTGGTTATAAAACATCTTCTGAAATCTAGTTTCTTAGGGGTCTTTGAAATGTAGCACCTGTGTTTGCAGTCATGCAGTAAACATGTAAATGTACCATGAATTAGTGTGAATTGGTTGATTTCCTGGTGGAACCACAGATGAAGCTATTCATGGGGGAATATAAGCACTCTCTTTGTAATGGGGGCTTTAGGTCCTACAGCAGTTAACTCTATGTTTGCATGATGTTTGCCTGCGCTTGCAGGGAGTGTGAGCTTCAGCACCAGGAGAGACACAGTATAGCTCTGTAATCTGAGAACTGTGGCGCACTGCAAGCTGAGTCCCAGGCCTCCTGTCTGTGCGTGGCACCTATCAGTAAGGTAGACACATACTTTCTGTTCTCTTTCATATGGTGATGGAGGGCAGCTGAGGGGCTCCTCTGTGCTGCTGCTGAGCCTGGAAATGATGAAGAAAAAGGCTGAGCAACACCTTTGGAAGGAATGAGACAAGTTTGAAGTAAAAGAGTTGATCTGACAAGTACAAATCTGATAGCTGAAACTATCACACTGCTTTGGTACTAAAAAAGCAGGGGAGGAATGGGAGAAGAAAGATCAACTACTGCACTGCAGCAGTTTACCTGGGGCTGAGGAGCTCTCTCTTCTAATATGACCTAGTTTGTTCAACCTTAGCCAGCAGGAAGATAACAACAGATCTCAAATTACATAGCATTTACAGGTATTTTAAAAAGTGTTGAATGAATAGAGTATCCTTTCCTCACCCAGAGACTACTAGTGAATAATTTCTGTTCCTTAACTCAGCAGCTCTCTAACTAGCTGTTCAAACTATCTGCAGATGTCTTCTGCTTAAGACTCCATTAAGGACCAAATATCCCCTTACTCTTGGGTTTGACTTAGGATATTTCATCAAGCTTAGATTGAATCTTTAAAACTACTTCATTGTACCAGATGACAAAAGTGAGCCTGCATGCCACAGCTGAGCACATTACCGACATTCAGTAATGACGCTCGGTTCAGCATACCTGGGGCTGGCAGGCAGTTCCTAATACAAAGACAGTTTAAAAAAATATATATCAAAGCTATATTTTTAAATGCAGTCAGCTCTTAAACTTTCTTCCAAAGTACATTATGGACTTAATAAACGCTGTGAGGTTCTACTGTTTGAGGGAGATAAGTACAGCTTGAAAAATATTGGAGTATCGTTATTTCCCCCAGAGTTGGAAATACTGAATTTACATCTCATTGTAATCCATTCATTGGTTTATAGACCTCCAGTTCTCCAGGGAGCATATCAAATTCTGATGATCTCCCTGAGTGCTGGATTTTGCATTTGAATCTCTGATTTAGCTGAAAGATGTATTAAGAAACCTCATGTAGCCAGAGAGTTCCCTATTGACTACACATCTGAGGAGGCTCAGGAGCACAAGTTATTCCAGCAAGGATATGGAATAAATTACACTCAGTAATTTGCCTCTAGATCAGCCTTTCTCCACACAGTGGAATAATGTATTCATCTGGACAAGCAGGCCCCATTTCAGAGAGTGTTTTATGCAGAGTATATATTTTACAAGAGAGCAGAATAGATCAAATATTTGGCATAGAGACTTACTTTTACAACCCCTCAAGAAAATAGCACTTATTTCAATTTGTGGAGGTTTGCACTGTCAACTGAAAAATTCATTTCTTAACTATCTCTGTGACATCTAGTACTTGGATTAATCACCTCTTTGAATAACTTTTCAAAGACCTTTGACTTTAAAGATAAACCCTAGATTATTGCAGATGGGAGTGGTATTCAGATCTCAGGATTTAATCTGTTATGGGTAAGACACAAAGACTTTGATAGTTTGGTTTAGGTAGACACGACTACCCTGACAGTTATGGATAAATGTTTGAATTTTAAAATATGTTCTTCACTTATCACATATACTCCTTCATGGTAAGAATTTTTTTTTCTTTTATCTCAGCGTTTTTCTGTCTGAATGATAGGCCTGGGTTTCCTCAGTTCAGTAATGAGACCATAGTAGGAACAGTAAGCATCCCAGGTATCCCTTGCTGGTTATTCAGTGTTCCTGAAATTTGCTTATGTTTAAAAACTTAAAGGCTCTAGCACTACAGAGCATATACTGAATCCTGCAAATTTAAATATCCTGGATAACATTCAGTCTGAAAAAAAAACCAAAAACAAATACTTGATGGCCCAACAGACAGAGTAAAGAGTTATGACGACCAACTTCTGTTTTCAAAGGATTCTGGCTATTTTAAGGGGAACATACTGCTGTAGAAGAAAAAAAAATTGTTTCAAGAATAGAAGGCAGTGAAATAAGAAGTCCTCCAGGACCTTTCACAAACTGCAGCCTTCAGTCTGGAAATTCACAGTTCTTATTTTAGCAAAAGTCACTCTTTTTGTACTAGTACCAATAGACCTTAACAGGGAAAGGGCGAGACATTCTGATTTCTATGCACGAATAAAGTTGTCATGTTCAAGCATCCTGTCAGATGATGAGAAAATTAGATCAGCTAAATCTCATCCTTCTGCTGAAAACTTGCTCAGTCTCTGAGGTTTCACCCTTCAGCAATGCTGAATTGCTTGCCTGTGTTTCCAGGTTATCTCCATGCAATGTCAAAATACTGCAACCAGTGCTGTTCATACAGCATCTCTGGCACCACCCAACCCACAAAACACTTGAAATGTGGTGCAAAATTTTGTTCACTTGGCATGAGAATTCCTGCCCTCTCTCAGGCCTTCTCTAACCATATGTTCACATCATTCCTACTGACATTGGTGGGAATTGCGATGAACCCAGAGGAAAAGCCCATTAAAAGCAAGTGGTGTTGTACAGCTTATAATATATGCTTCAGTCAGAAAAGGAGGATCTTAGCTTGTTACTTCACATAAGTCATAGCAAACTGGATAAAAGGAGGCTAACAGAAATCTCTTACCTGGCTGAAATCTTGGTATGAGTGAACTTTTAGCATAGATGATCTGGAAGAGTTTCTGCAAAGTGTTGAATTCTTCAAGCCTTAGAAATGTCATGAAACACCTAAGTTAAGTAAAACATATATTCCTTTCCCTCTCAAGTCCCTGTGGAGAGACAGAACTCCAGAAATTGAGCTCAGAATATTTAGATTCAACAGATTCTAAAAGAAATGTAGGAGTCTTCCCTATTACAATAATTGGAGCAGAGATGTTCACAACATCCAGAGCATTTACTTCATATTATCTGGAGATGGTATTTCATTCTTACATTCTCTGTGTACTTCAGAACATTACCCTAATAAATATGTATATGTATATATATATTCGTAAGAGAAAAACTCATATATATTCTACAAATAGAAATTTCTCTGATAAATTTAAATCAATGTATTTCAGCGGTCTCTATATACGGATGCTGTGTTAACAAAATATCTGGTGATGTATTTAATCAGTTTTGTTAGAGACCTTTAGAATATTATATGAATTAAACATAAGTATATAGAATTCCTTTGATTCCAAATCCTTCTCTTACCAATTCATATATGTAAGTGCATTTAAACCCTTAAAAACATTACCTTATACTTTATACATACATCAGCTAGGTTAGACAAAATACTTTCTCTCTAATATTTAAAGCTGAAATAATAGGTAAAAAATGGGTTTTCTTTTTTAGTTCTATCATTGTGAGCAATAGGTTTATTTCTTCTACAGTTTTTCCTTCCATCAGTAAAAAAGCATCCTAGAACAACATGAAGTACAACACAGGAAAAAAAAGTATGAAAAATAGAAAAGGTGCAATTTTTTAAAATCAAAACAGGTAATGTCTACCCAGCCTGAACAATTTCTTTTTCTGTGTTTTGTGAACATAACTGTATAATATGCATATATATTGCTAATTAAAATTAAATTATTATGAAGCACTAATAAGAAAATTTGATTGGACAGTTAATATAATGAGTTTGTGACTAGTGACTGAGAAGCCATATTTCAACTCCCTGTGCTGATGTCATGTCATTAAATTGTTGTAGACATTTTTCTGGAAACTTTTCCTTATAAACAGCCCAAGAATCAATCAGGATCCATTGAAACTTTATGTAACCAACTAATAATTGCTGAAATTTGTTCTTTTCTATGTGGATTAGAATAGGGGTCGGGAGAGGGCATTTACAGATTAAAAAAGAAGAATACTTACTTCATAAGACAACATATTCCACGGGAAATTCTCTTACCATTTCTTTTGAAAATTGAAAGATATTGATATTTTTATTTGAAAGTTCTTCCTTGATAGAAATTTTGCCATATCTCTTCATAAATTATAATGGATATTAACTCTCAGTATTAAAAATGTATATTGGATATTGCAATTGAATTTGTCTGTCTTCAGGTTCTTTTAACCTTTTTTTTGATCAGCTGGAAAGACAAGTCTCCCTGAGTTGTACACCACCTTTAAAGTGAATTTCTGCTCTGTGAATTTACCCAGAGCCTTTTTCTGTGGTTGGTTTTCTGGTAGAGAAAAAGAGGATTTGGCTCAGAGTTTTGGAAATGTATGCTCATTGCAAGCTAGTCTTGTCCCTTCTCTGTCTCTCTTCAGATACTGTGCTGCTTTTCTCTGAATTGCCAGCCCTCATCTTTTTCGCTCTGTGAGCCACAGTCATATCATGTGGCTATCACAGTTGTAATCCAACACTCCTTTTCAATCCCGTTCTCTTTCCATAGGTAATTCTAGCTCCCTGATCTTAATTACTCAGGCTTTTCTTTACTGTGTCTTTGTTCAACCCACTTAGGACAAAATATCCTCTCCTGAGCTTCTCGCTTCAGCACCATCGTCTGTGCAAACTGTCAGTGTTAACCCCACCCCTTTTGCCAGGTCTGTGACATCTCCTCTCAGTATTAGCTCATTTTCTCAATTTCCTGATTAGTTTTGTTATCTTACCAGCACAAGTATTTGTCAATGCACCCCTGGGTTAAGCAGGTTGCAATTACCCAAACTCTGCTCAGCTCCTCTCCCTGGCAGAGCTGGGAACACTTCATGTTCTAAAGCCATGGCACCGCTGGAGCTTCTAAAGGAGTAGATCACAAGTATTTATTTTCTAGCAGACATATATTAGTGATTGTTTGCTTTATGCCATAGCTTCTACTTCTAGAAACAGTTTTATATGAGTGGTATCCCAGAATTTTGTCCTGAAGATTTCAGGCCACTATTAGAATTTGATTAATTTTTTAGGAACTGATAATAGTTCATTGTAACAGACAGGAATCATTTATGTTACAGTAGTGATATCAATTCTATCAATCTCATAGTACACAAATCAAAGTACTAAAGTAGATTATGTATCATCCCAATCAGAAACACTTTAGCCGTATGCTTTAAATACCCATCTGACTCATGAGAGGTTTACAAAAACTGTTGACAATGTTTAGTTTCACCATCAGTTACACAGGTTTTGTTTCAATTTCCAGCAAGGGCATGTAAGTGCTTTGTGAAAGTTTAAAGTTTGACCTTCGTTAAGCATTTTGGATAAAAAAATTGAAATATCTGAGATTCATAAAATGTGTAGCATGAGATTCTTTCCTTCTACCTCAAACCACAAAAAAATGTCTACTGTAAGCTAATATTATAACATCCATCAGTAGCCAGCAGAGAAAGGCAGCATCTAGTAATTCATCCTGTTTACCCTAGACACCTACCTGAGGAAGGATCAGGTCACCCTCTAGCAAACTCTACATTCAATCCAGCAACTGCAGATGCAGCCCACATAAGACTAAATGTCTACATTACGAGAGCTAATAAAGTGAGATGAATCATACTCTGAGAATATAAGAGGATAGATTTATGTTTATTCTTTATTGAAAGAGACTTTTTATAACACTGAGATATCTCTTTGATTTGTGACAATTACTATAGTTTTAAATCCTATATTCTGAGGCAGTTTCTGTATTAAAAGATATGTTATTCTGATGCTATAATTTAACAAAGGTATCTCATTTGCAAATGTTCTTTATCAAGGTACACAATTTTTCCCACTAAGGAATTCGTATCTGCTAGATATTCATCAGTAAAACTGCTGGGACTGAGGAAGTGGCATTTAGCTGGAAGAAATGAAATGTTGAGTATGCAAATGGGTCATGGATGTTCATTTGTTCTGAGCCTTGCAGGAAGCATGTCTTTATTCAATACTGCACATACTTGAGAATGACCCAGAATATAATATTTGTGCATTTACTCATCTGTGCAAGTAAAGATTTCACCAAAGCATCAGAGAAGTTAAATTAGACAGAGGGATAATAGCAGATTATGAAAATCACAAAATTATTGGAAAATGCTCTGTCTTGACAATTCAGGGAAATTTGGGGTTGTTTTATGATAGCAACCTGTAGCTATGAAAAATGCATTCATTTGTACTCAATGTTTAGCCACCTGAGATTAGTCTTGTAAAGATGGAAGAGTCTTTATAAGTAGGGAAGGGACTGAAGTAGAAGTGTATGGGTGGTTTCCCTTCCTCGCTAAAGATTTGCAGATTTATAGTCTGATTCACCGAGAGCAAGTATCTAGGGGGAGGAAAAAGCACTCAAGTCCTACACTAGTATTAATTTAAAGATAGCTTTACAGCCTTTCATATGAGGTATTCATCTGTCTCTCCTTTAATTTTAGATGTTCATTACAATTTAAACAATTGACACTGATACGTGCACAAACACAAAACATAATAATTTTGAAATATGCAATGTCCAATATTTCTGTTTACAGATAGACATAATTCAACCAAAAGGATATTTTTGTTACTTTGGAAAATACAAATTTCAGAATGCGGGTTTCTGCTGTTATCACAATAGACACTGCTGTATTTTTTACGTTATGGCACAGATAAGCAGGCACAATCTTGAATGTGGTCTCATGAGGCCAGAAATTTGAATTTATTTCAGTATTTTGAGGTTAACAATACTTTTCTGTGCCCTGTTTTCTTGCTTATCTCACTTGTGTTTTGATGGGCACAGACAAGGCCTAAACTCCAGAGAACTGTTCAAATTATTCTAACCATTTTTGGAAATGATACTGGTTGTCAGTAGGCAAATGGAGAGGGCAGTTGGCATGGGATAATGATGGCTACTGAAGGACTCCTGGTCAGAGGTAACAACTGAAAATCACATAAATGCATAACAATTGGCATCTGTGGCTGGAATGAATGAAAATGTTTAAAACCATTTCTGCCCAAACTCCTCTTGACAGTTATGTCTAATTCACCATGGGATACACTTTCTAACTTGTTTTAATGAAACAAAAATGTTCATTTCAAAGATTCAGATTTTAGAAATCATATCTAAAGTAGCCATTTATTCCTCTAAATGCCTAGACTTTTGAACAGGTGATTCTGTATTGGACAGGAAATCATTTGTCTGTAATAGTCATCTAAGTGCCAAAGTACAATGCAATGCTCAACAAATTCCAAAACTCTCAAAATGCTGACCACAGAGCTACTGAAAACTTGTTAGTGAAGATGCAGAGTAATCCTACTTTTCTGGAGATGTAGACTAAAGATAGATGCAGAATAAATACAGAACCAATCTCTCATCTTATGAGACAAGTTATTTTCCTCGGGTCCTAGCTGAGAAATTTTGCTAGGCTGATAAGCATCATGGATACCTATCCATAAAGAACATTTTCCTTCTCCAGAATGATCACACCAGCACTTATTGTCATGGACATAAAAGTAATGAATTAAAAGGCCATTTTTCTCAAGAGAAATACGTTGATATTGTGGGTTTCAGAAGCAAGTCTAGAAAGTGGCGTATTCCAGTGCAAACAGATGTAAAATTTAAAAGTACATAACAATATTTTTTAAAAATTTATTTTAAGCCATTATTCCTTTTGAAGCAGAAGTCAGGGCAGAAGTAGATGAAGGGTCTTGGTCATTACATGTTCTCTCACGGGAATTTCATCTTCTGAAGACAAATATGTTCAAAGAAAGATGCTGTACATCTTTTCTTGGGAATGAACAGAACAATGGATTCAGGGTTATTCTTGATATTTCAATTTGAATAGGCATTTCCATCAGTTGTGTTTTGTACAAATATCATAAAATTAATCCTAATGCTTGACTGAGGCAAAACTAGTTTCTGTAAGTACAATATTACAGAATGCACTTTTGAAAGAGGCAATATCAAGATTTTCTCTCAATAGTTAACTGCAGCTACTGTTAAATCACTTTGAAGTACCTATGTTTTCACAAGAAAATGCAAGTCCATGTACTGTGTGCTTCTGCAATTTGCTCCTGCAAAATGAGGGGAGAGCCCATTTTGGCCTTCCAGTACTTAAAAGGCAATTTGTAAAAATTAGGTACGGCAACTTTTTACATGGGCTATAGTGATAGGACAAGGGGGAATGGTCTTAAACTAAACAAGAAGAATTTTAGATTAGATGTGAGGAAGAAATTCTTTAATTAGAGGCTGGTGAAGCACTGGAACAGGTTGTCTAGAGAAGTTCTGGATGTTCCATTCCTGGGAATGTTCAAGGTCTGGTTGGATGGAGTACTGAGCAGCCTGATCTAGTGGGTGGCATTGCCTGCCCATAGTAGGGGGGAGTTGGAACAAGATGATCTTTAAGATCCCTTTCAATCCAAGCCTTTCTATGATTCAGTGATTCTATTGATTATTTCTACCAGTAACAAGAAATGACTGTGTCATAGCATGGTCTAAAAGGCAGTGTCTGTGTAAAGAATTAACATTTCATACTCTGTTATCTGTGGGTAAGTCTCACTTTTCTCAGTTCTGCATGGCAAAGCCCTTCACATTGTTTAGCCTCTAACTTAGCCAGCATATGTGCATAGGTTCAATATTCCTTGAGATGCATTTAGACCCTCAGTCAATTAAGAATTGTATACAATTCGCTAAGTCAAGCATGGGTTGAAGTGCTTTGCCAAACTGGGATCTAGGTATCTAGAGTGAAAAAAGATGTATTCAGAAAGTTCTTCAAGGTAAGAGGGGAGAAATAACATAACAAATTTTTTCACATATGATACAACTGCTAGACTTGGCTTCCTGCAGATTTTCCTATACATCTTCTGTCCTAAAACTGATCTTTACTTCCTTCCCACATTTCCCATCGCCCATTTTACTTTCTCAAACTTTCTGTTTCCCTGTTTGCAGCCTCTGCTCTCACAGCCTTGCACCCATTTTCCTCTGACACACATGCACCACTGCTCTTCCCTCTCACCCAGAGGAATCTAGCACAGTGCTGGGATGGTTAGGTGATGGCTCAGCAGACTGGCCAAACTGCACCCTGGCTGAGCAGATCACCCCTGAATTTAGAGGGCTCTGATTGGAAATCTCTTTCTGGCACAGATCTTGTCCCTTCTTTATAGTTACCCATTAACATGCCACTGTTTCTTCTTAACTGTCTGTCACTAAATCAATAAGTAGTATAGCAGCAGTAGAGGATAAAAAACTTACCAGGACTGGAAGGCTACTAGGATGTAACTGTTAGGATGCTGTATTTACTTAAAGGCACCAGACTAAAAAAAATCTTATAGAAACTATTTATTTCTTAGTTACTTCTACAAAAATTAAAATTTTATTACTTTTTTGGTCATGACAATACCAAGCTTGAATAAAACATGACAGTGATGCAGTGGGCAGAGATAAATACTGTCCCACTGAAAACTGGAAAAGCTGCCTAGGAGACTTAGTGAGACAAGCTCAACCTGATCCTCCATAGGACTCCTGACACCACTCAGTTTTAGTACACTAAAATTAATCACTGAAATTAATCATGGACACATTCCTACCACATCCATAGCTGCATCAATCTTGATTGTTTCCTCCTCACTTGGTATTACGTGAGGACTCCCACAGTCTGTTGTATCACCACTTGCGTGGACTGTGGATTAGTTCTCATTACAGAAGAACAGGTGCAAAGCATACTTCAAATGTACTTTTAAGTATAGATAAACAATCAATTGTTAATAAAATAAATTATTAAGCTTTAAAAATTTTAATATCCCCCATAAGGGGATAGTATATCTTCTGGATTTATCTGAAAGATAGTTTAAAGCTGTGATAGACGTAAGAGGCAAGGACTAATATGAAAAAAACTCTATGTAAATATTTGCAGAGGCTGAATCTTCAATGTAGAAAGTAGAGTACAAGTCCAAAACTGCTATCCTGATCAATTTTGTATATTACATTTTATAACCACCTGTAAAAGATATTTTAATGACTTAAAAAAAAAAAGGAAATAAAAATGCATATATTTACTGTTTAGTTTGCAGTACAGGCTATAACAAAATCAAGAAGTGCATTTTGTGTTGTACTCTGGGGTTAGCACTCTCATCTGTGCGGCAATTGAATTGACAAAGGACTTGTTTGGTCTGGTACTGAGGTAGCAGATGTCCCACAGTAGGTATGTTTGTGTCACCAGAAAGGTGGATAAGTGAACTTTCTTTATCTATTTTTCCCCAGGTTCTAACAAATTAATTTTAAAGCCTGAGGAATAAAACTCCACCTTCCATTTTCATCAGTTAACAGCAAGCAAGACAGTTGCTCTCCCTGTGAATGGCTGCACTGACACTGAAGGCCCAACAGCAGGCCTTCCTCCCTACAGGTTTTGTTCTACTTTCCGCCACTTTGGTGCTTTTGGCTCCTCTTTTTCAGCTCAAGTTCCATTAATCCATTTTCTTTTCCTGGCTCACCACCAACATAGACATTATCCAGTTTTTTCTTGAACCATATTGAATGTGTCTTGTCAAGCTCCAATGCAAATTTGTCCTTTCCTCTTTGATGCCTTCCTAGAGACCTTGCTCTACCCTAACTGAATCCCCAGCCCATGGTTCCACGTGAGTTTTCACCAGGTTTAATTTATATCTCAAATCTTGCCGTTTTCCTGTCATTACTTTCATTTCTGCTAGAAGTTAGCTCTGCTTCCAAGAAATCATAGGCAACAAAAGCCATGACCTTCATTCCTCACCTTGGCAAATATTTCCATTTTCCTCCTTCTTTTACAGAGGTTGCGCTCTTTTCTGTCATAGACATTGATGTTTCTCTTTTGCTCTCTCCTCCAAATTCCATCCTCATGCTCCTGTTCTGTTCCAGCTCTTCACATCCTTTGTTCCCACAGTCAGCCTCTCTGTTACTCTTCTCCTTACCTTCACACCCTATTTTGACTTTCCCCTCATGGTACAATATGCTTTAGATGCTTTAGTCTTAGAAGATGCCACCTTTGACCTTTCATTGCTCTCCAAGCGCAGCTGTAACTCTCTGCTCTATTTCATTGTAAATTCATCAAATAACTCGTTTACAATGAGAATAGGTAGCTCTTCTCCTCCCTTTTCAACCCATACTCTCCAACACAGCCCTTTCCCCCCTGCCCTGTGTGGAGACTCTTCTTGCCAGGCACTCTCAAACCCTCCTCCTGGCCATTCCTGTTCACTCTCTTTGGCATGTCCACCATCTTTTACACAGCTATCTGGCCTTTTCTTTATATGAGATTACTGCTCCCTTCTCATTATATTGTCTTCTCCTAGTCTTCCTTTTCCTTCATGCTTTTGTCACATCCTGTATAAATCCACATCAAATTTCTTCCCCACACAGAAAGGGACTTATGAAATGGCTCTTCTTCCTTTAGATTTACATTATTAATATAAGAAAATGAATTGCAGGTGTTCAAACACATACCTTCTTTAACTTAGAGCACATTTTTCAAATCACAAGAAACTCTGCTTGATGGACTTCTACTTAATTGTGGACCCCTAGCTTCTTTACAAGTTAAAAAGACTAAGCAATGTCCTTAATTATTTTCTAACAAATACCTCCTAATAACCCTTTTCAGGATCATATCTTCATCTTCATTAAGCTGAAGCGTATTATAAAAAATAAATAAATAACACACATGTTGTGGACACAATCCAGATATTGCCTAAGTTTTCTAAGACTTTTAGCAAAGCCTTTTCAAGGTGAATTTGTCTGCATCCTCTCTCTCAGTTATTCTCTTTTCACACACAAATACTCACACATATATCAAGTCCTTCATCACCTTCTATCTAGCTTACTGTAATGCTATTTTCTCCACCATTAATAAAAACTGTTGTTGCTGTAGGATTGCTATAGCAAAGACCATCTGCCTGCTCAGTACCTTCATAACATTTTCTTTCCTTCTCCTCTTGTCTCTTTTCTTGCTTGACACAGTAGATGTAATAGTAACCTGTGAACACTCTTCACCCTTTCCATATTTTGCTTTTTTCAATTTTCTATTGGTTATTGGCTGCACAGCTGGTATCAGGACTTGTTGTCCTTTTGTTCCATTTTCAAATGAGCTTCTTTTCTCCCCCCACCCAAGCTGCCCTTCATGGTCGCCTTAACATCTGCAAATACAACTTTTCCTTCACTAATTTTCCATTACAGATTTCATCTTTTCTCTGTGAAAAAAAAAAATCTTGAGAAGGTATTTTAGCACTTCATTACTATAAATACCATGCTGTTGTTAAAAGTAAGCATTAAGCTGGCAGGCATAGCTGTATTCCTCCATCTATGTCCATCTACCTGTAAGTATACACAGTGTCCTGTTTCCTGGTAAAATTGGATACTTTTTAGGGCAGGGACCAGCTTTCTCCTGTGTGTTTGCACATTGCTTAATACAATGATGTCCTGGTTCATGACTCCTACGTGGACAAGTAAATAATAATGATAATATCTCCACTCTTCTTTCTACAGAGCTCACCCACTGAGCTGACGGCCTAAATGAAACCCAGGGTGATTAATAATGCATTCTTTTACTGACTCTTACACGTTATTATTCTTGTCACCTGTCAGGATCCACTTTGAGGGAAATCTGTTGTTTTCTGATGAAAAAGGGAGTGAAAAAAAGGCAATTTCTTTCACCCATTTCTTTTGAAAAGAAACTAAAAATGGGTAACTCATAGCGACAGTCATGGAAGAATTAATCCCCTCTCCTGGAAAGTAATTCCATAAGTTGCCAGAGTTTTGAGGGATTGTCACAATAATCCCCAAATATTGTGTTATAAATACAACTTTCAGCGTTATCCAGTACTAATTAGGGCTTATTATTTGACTGCTGAAAACTAGACCAAAAGACCAACAACCCATTTCACATAGGCTGCTGAGCCATGAGTAGAAGATAAGGAATTTTGGTTCCTACCAACCTGGGCCAGATTTGAAGCAATGACCTAGAGGTGAGAAATTTGACACCTCATTATCATTCCACTGAATGAAACAATTCTCGAGTCAAAGGATGATAAGAAGGAGGGAAAAAACAGGCCTTCCTGGTGTGAGTTAAAGGTCTGCATGAACTTTGAATTTCAAAGCATTTTCTCAGTCATTAATTTAGTTCAACTTAAGTAGACATTAAAGTCTTTAAATTAGATGACTGAAAATTTCAATAACCAAAATAAAATGATGTAAAAACAATTTCAAAAAGAAGGGGAAGGGAGTTGCTACCTCTTGCTCCTGTGCACCCATCCCCCTTCCATTTTCCTTTGTGACAACAAGTCCAATGAGGGAGATCAGATTAAATATGATTGCCTACTACTCTGCTTAGCTGACAGCTCACCTATGGTGCTTTCAAAAATAAATGTTGTGGCTGGGTTTGTACAAGCTTCAAATGTGTATTTGACCTTTTAATGTTTTATTTGGTTTTGTCAATTTTTCCTTTAATACTTTAAGGTTTCTTAGCTGGGGAAAATTGCCAGCACAGTTAACTACACAAATGGACCAATTTGCATATGGATGCTTTTGAGGTCCTCAGCCTGCGATCCTCTTTATCAGGGGACTGATAGAAAGTTATTGATGGATTGCAATGAAAAAATGCACATTTCAGCTGTTAATAAATGGCTTTTAGAAAAAAAAATGCTAACAGATTGCCAACTGGTACCACAGAAATGACAGCTAAAGAATAAACATAATGCAATCTAATTCATTCTCATAAACTTTAGACCTTTTGTTATAATTCTTTATATAAAACTCTCAATTTTTTTTTCTTGACCGTTAATACTGATAATTATATCTGTATTTCTTAAGAATATTATGAGTTGCCATTTCTGCATAGTAGCAGATTGAATTTATTCACCTTACGGATATATTATTATCACAGATAATAACTGCAGCATGATAATTATCATTAATTATTCATTTGGATTAAGAGGCAAATAGGCTTGCATTCAAGGGTCTTCCAGAGCAGTGTTCATTGTTCCAGGGCCCTGTGTGCCAGTGTGACTAATTCATACTCCTTTCAGTGCTACTGTTGACATCTGACCGGTCCCATATGTATTTATTTCAAAATATTATAAAAGGAATAAGTGCATCATTTCAGGACATGACCACTAAAATAGACATATGGTTCTTTTCTGCCCTCTGAGTGAGAATGCACAATTTTCTATTAGAGGAGATGCTCACAGAGTATCATTTCAATAGATCTGTATGTCTGCCGTACCTTTGCCTTCCTGTGCCATCCTACTTAAGCTTATATAAGCCAATATATTTACATAATAGCTTTTAGCACAAATAATAACATGTGAAGCTGCACAATTTGTCGTTCACCAAACATATTATTTAGTCAAACTGATTTTAATCCATTCTGAAGCTGAACTAGGTTTAATGTACTAAGATCTTCTAGTGCAAGGTTAGAAAAATCCAAGGGAGGAAAAATATTAGTAAGAAGGGGGGGTATGGCTGATGAAAAAGGGACAATAAATAATATAAATGCTAATTCCTTTTCATGGCTTTCACCCACTACTTATTAGCGTCTCTCTCTCTCTCTCTCATTCCCTCTCTAATCTTTGCTTCATATCTAAAAAAATGTCTTGAAGGTAGTAACACGATCATCTGAGGACCAACATGACAGCTCCAATATTCACAGAGTGATAAATGTCAGTCTGGCTTTTATAGCTCTGAGGCTGCACTTATATATGCCCTCTGTGACTTACCATCTTTGCCTCCACAGATGATTCCTTTTTATTGTTAATATGTCAGCATGGCTCCAGTGCTATTCAATATGAATTGCTCTGTAATAGTCTGGAACCCTCCTTCTCTAACCAGTTTTAGTTTTGTTCCACAGTTTCCAGGCTTAATTTTAAGGTCAGGTCCCTAGTGTTCTGCAACAAAAGCAGCAGATTCCATGTGGAGCAGTATGTGCTTTATCAGATGTAAACACAGGACAAGGAAAGAAGATGCAGAGACAGCAAAAGGAAATAGTGAAATTTCATCAATGCTGATGAAATATATTATGAGCATGTCAGGTAAAGATTGCAAATTTCAACAGGAAAGAAGAAACCATCAGGGGAGGTTTTTGTCCTAGTAGTAATCCCTTTTTGTGCTCACATGCATCACCAATATATTGTTGGCAGGGGCATGTATGTGAGAGGGAGAAATAAAAGGTACTTGTGTCAAAAGTAACAGACAAAATATGCTTGCAGATTTACCCTTCAAAATATGCACCAAGAAATCAATTAGAAATTAGAAAGAAAGAGAGAAGACAGCAGAGTTTCCCAGCCTGCCTCTGTTAGATCACCTGGATAGAGACACATCCATGATAAAAGTGACAGTGAGTAAAGACTTAACTTCTTTAAGGTAACACTTCACTCTCAAGTGAAGTTAACTTCTCTAAGTTCAGCCAGAACTTAAAAGCAGGGAAGAGGGGAAGAACTGCATGCCTAGAGGGGAAGGTGGGGGGTGGGGGGAGGTGGTAGCACAAGTTGGAGCCACAGGGTGAATGGTCTGCAGAAAAAGGTTTTTTTCCATTTGTGTTTTGGAAACACCTAAAGACCAGCAACCAGAGTGGAGACATTATCCCAATGTTTCATGAGTCTTGGCACTGCAGATGAATTGCTCTTCCAGCTACCAAGTAAAAAAGGTCAAATGACATTAGTACAACAGGGCATAACTGATATGTTGAACTGTCAGAAAAAAAACCCCAACATTTTACTAATGAAGGGAATAGGAGCTTGATATCTGCATTTAGCTAAGTTCTCATAGAAAAGATTTTTTTTCCAAACACCTGTTCACTTATAGAGTAGAGAATAGTAGGGAAAATTTTATTAATTGTTGACAACTTTTTGGGGAGACAGGGATAAGATTGGACAACAAAAGTGGCACAAAATGATTTTGAATTAATTCTAAAATACAATACTATACAGCAATACATCACAACACCACTTTGGTAAAAATTGTTCTGCTGATCTCTGCAGAAATCTTCCAGAAGATGTCAATAGCATCAGTCCAAAGTATAGCTCCTTTCAGTATAACTTGTGGAGGTTGATTTTGAATCCTAGCCAGTGCCAGAGGGAAAAGAATCTTTTTCCTGAAGCCTCTTATCATTCTGTACAGCACTCTTAAGACATAATAGTATGAACTTGGAAGAAGCGTGATTTTACTTCATTAAGTAACTTCGTTCTTATAAATAAAGCAGTAGCAGCAGCAGTTTTTAGCATTCAAGTTTGTCAAGAATACACAGATAGGTGTGAAAACCTCAGTCTCTTTCTCATGTATTATTTTTTGCTTATAGTTCATTGTTTGTTATGAAAATAGCTAAGCCCCTATAGTTCTTTTCTACAATGACCCAAATTCATGCATTTTTTCTTCAGAGGGGTCTATGAAGTCAGAATGGTATCATTACAAATAAATGAGTTTTCAAATGCTCATCATTATTGAAGGCTGTCTTTGCTGCAGATGATTTAAAAATTTTTGCCATTATTTACTCAATTTTTGATCCCTTTTGAAAAGCAAGAAAAGATAACTGTCCCTTTTACACTGGCTTCTTCATCAGCAATAAAATATTTTGTGTTTTAAGGAAAAAAATTCATCCTAATTACTAAAACCCAGATAATTTCATTTCTTAAAAGAACGAATAGCTAAACTAGAGTTCTTAATGGAAGCAGTTCATTAGCTTAATTAGCAAGTTCTAGAATAAGTTTTATAAAATCAATTCTTTTTTCATCTGTTAGAATGTCAGAGCCTTTTACTCTAGTTTTCTGAGAAGTCTGGTAGTACTACTATGCAACCCTCCTCAAAACAGGAGTGATTTTATTTCAAAGGTTGGCGTAAATGTCATAATTACATACAGTATTTGTATGAGAAAACAAAGTAGATCAAAGAGGGTGACAGAGAAGAGACAAACAGCCACAGCAACAAAGATTTCATGCTTCGAAAAGGAGCCAAAATAAACCATATTTGATCTCTGTTAACATTGTTATAATTCCACCACAAATAATCTCTGGCTGTTGTGTATTACTTCTAATCCATCTCAGGTACTGGGCTGTCTGTAAAAGCCACTTCTGTCTGGTGCTGTCATCATTCTGTTCTGCTGCCACAGCACTGAACGTGTTGCAGGCAAATGCACTCCTGATCTCTCTGAGGATAATTTTAGTCATATCTAAGTTGGCAGGACATGAGTGAACTAGAACAGATGAATAACAAACTGAGAGTGACTGGACATAATTGAATATGGAATTTTCCACATCAGGAACCAGAGAACAAAAATGTAGCCAAAAGCTGACTATATCCAAAGTTACAAATACTGACATTTTGAGAAGTCACAGGATTGCATCATAATGTTATTATATTTTTTCTCCTTATTTTCTGATGAAGCCCATTAGAAGAGACTTCTTGACTGTTAGGTTGGGTTGGTTTTTTTTTCAATTTATTTATGGAAAGATATTTTTACAGGCTAACCCAGTTAAGCTTGACAGCTTGTTTACAATAGGACCCAGAAGACACATTACTCTATGCACAACAATATAAATATACATTTGAGATGCACACTTATGCTCATAATATTTGCTAAACTTCTAAAGTGCACAGTGATCATCTATCCAGAATGATCTAACTCTATTTAAATATTATGGAGGTAGAGAGATTGTTTAGCTTGATAGGATGAGAATAACACATTATCATAATTAGCATTTAGTGGTTTAGAAAAATTACATCAAATAGTTACTTTCCTGCAAGTTAATAATAATCTGATAGAAGAGGTTTAAACTTCATCACAAAGTCAGAACAGTGTTTTATCTCTGCCTGTATATTTTCAATTTGGACATCCAGACTGCTTGAAACTGAAATTAGGTTAGGTAACTGAACCTACATCTACTTTATAGATTAGTGCGGACAAATAGGAATAGATTTAGAGATCAAAACAATTCTTGCTGAGAACCTAAAATTCACTTCATATTCACCATGGCAAAGGGGCTTGTATTGCTCCTGGGATGTACAATACAAGAGGTACTCTGGGCTTCTTCCCTCTGGAAGAATATCCCATGGCTGCTTTGAGATATGGATCTAACCACTTGGAAATCACTCCAAAAGAGCTCCCCTCAGTGTGGCAAAAGAAACCAGGCTGACAGAATCCAGGACTCAGGCTAATTAATGACATCTTTCAGTAAAATTATACTCCCAAATCCAAAAAGAGTCAATAGAGACAAATAGAGGCTCAGACAGTCTGCCCTCCACCTGGAAGCTCAGGAGATACCTGAAAGCAGTATTTTGTATTTTCTTATGCCAAATCAAGATGTCGTTTAAAAAAATTAAAACAATAGGTATTTTTTAATGTTTTTGTTTAAATTCCTTTATTTAAAAAGACTGCAGTGTGTTTTTACAGGCAGATTATTAATCTGCTTCCCCATTCAAGTTATTAACACTGTGAAGTACTAAGACACTCAGTAGTAGCTGCAAAATGCATTGCTCCTCAGCCCTGTTTGCTACTGCCTTAGAATACAGCAGTAGAGAAAATACCTCAAAGTTTGTTCTGTAATTAAAAAAGGATTGTCCATTGCCAGAACACAGAGCTATGCTGGAAGTTTATTTTTCTCCATCTGTGCAGCATGAAACTTTAATTGTGAAACAGCTTTAAAAAGTCCTGTGGCATAACCTGAAAGGAAATGAGCTAAACTGTGGGATGGAGAGCATTTACACATAACTTTAGAATCTGCCCCTAGCCTCCAAGAGTGATGCCTGTATTAGAGATAGGTTAGAAAAAGCTGTTAGTCCATCCTCATATTTCCGAATCAAACTTCAGTTCCCACTTCTTTTCAGAAGAATACTCCTCTTTCCTTACTATTTGATAGCACTTCTGCTATTTATTTTGCTGATTAGTTCCCTTTATGCTCAGGAATGAATGATGTTTAATATAATGAAACAGAAAAATTCCAAGGGATTTGTTTTGGGGGTCAACTGCTAAGTGCACAACTAGTCTACCTGTTTTATCATGGTTTGCAGTCGTCTCTTTTGAGTTTACTTTCTCCCAATATTTATGGATTTAATGCATCCTGGCAAAAATATATCAAAAAATTGGCTTGCATACTACTTACCTTAATATTCATGGAAGAGGAGTTTGAGAGTAGCACAGCTTTGAAATTCAGAGCTTTACATACTTGTTCTGTCAGGGAAAAAATATTGTGTTGAATCACAATGAATTCAGGGTTCAATTAAAAAGCACCCAGCACTCAGGTGCATAACCAGCTGGCTTGGTGTGTACAGGGAGCATCTCCAGGTGCTCCTGAGCTGCACACCTCTGTGGGGGCGCTCCAGAGGGCTCCCACATCTCCTCAAGGTCCTGGAGCTCTGTACACACACACTTGTCAGCACCCACAACCCATTGCAGGGTGTCTTGTGCCATGTTGAAGCCCTCTCTACTTAGGGATGGAGATCAGGGTTTCTGTTCCATATTTCCACAGCCCACCTGCTTTCTGTCCGAAAACGGTGCCTATTCATGGAGCACTCAGCTGCTGCTGCAAGGCACTGAGCTGTGTTGTAGGCACGAACTGCAAGACACCAGATTTTCACAGGATACTGCGCATGATTTTTCTAGCCACAAGTTTAATGTCTCCAAACAATCAGCACCAAAAGACAACCCTGGTTATCTGTATTACGAGTACATTCTTTGTGATGAGCTAAATACTGTTTAAAAGTTCATTAGAAAATTCACTGAATAATTAAGGAAATAGTGATCTCTTTGTGGCTATTTCATGAGCAGAAAGAAAGGTTAAATTCATGGGATAAATTATTCATTGCAAGTTATTCACTCGGCTTTAATAGTTTGTAATTCTGTAAAGAGCTTTGCTTAAGAAATGCACTATATAAATCAATCAATAGCCCTAATAATATGCAAGAAGGATTTTCCCTTTTGTGATCTGCTTTTCAATAAATTGTACCCCCTTGACACTTCAACTACCTTCATATGACCATTCTTCTCGGCTCCACTGCCTCAGCCTGTCTATCACTGGCCCACAGCTGTGACGTTCAGACACCCAGCCTCCTTCCCCCTCATACCAGCTTAACTCATTCTACTTAGGAGTATGTCGGTGTTTCCATGTACTTTTACCTTCTCCTTTATATATTTATTTTGTTAAGAACTCAAGCAAACAGAGTTGCAGGTACACTCACACCTAGGTGTTTTGTTGCAACATTGTTTAGTTGCATCACCAACATATTGCAAACTGAACATCGTGGCACAGGCCTCGTGCTCTAAAACCAGCTGCCTTCTCTGCAGCCATATGGTAGAGATGTTGAAGCAACCTGCATCTAAAACCCCTCCAAATTCTTACATCATGCCTGCAGTGCTTGAGGGATGGATGGTTGGAGGAGATACAACTGGGTTTGAGCAAAGCTGCAGCAACACATGCTTCAGGGAATGGCATCTGCTTGAGAAAGTGCCTGGGTGATCTGTTGGCTTGTCCTGCCCGAGTTGGAGTATTTGCCGTCACAGCCTTAGTCAGCCTAAGCAGTATCCATTCAGTCAGGATGAAAGGGAGTGTGAATATGTATGCACACACCAAATCACAGCTCAGCCATACCCTTAGGCACAAACAGTTTTACTGCTCTGGGCAGGCTATTTGCTTCTCTCCTCTGCTCCAGCCCTTGCTAATTCACAGGAGCCTGACACTACAGCACCTGAAATGAATGTCAAAACTCCCATTAACTGGCGTGGGCAGGAGTCCAGCCCTTCTGACTTTCTATCAGTGTTCAATCCCTGTCAGATACAGATCCTTTATATTTTTCATCTCCTTTTTCCTCTCAGTGTGAGCCTCAGAGGATCTTTCAGATGCCTCCTTTGTGGCAGCCAGTCCATTCTTTCTTCCTTACAGAGGTCATTCGAAGTCAGCAGGACTGAGAAATGTACAGCCTCTGAGGCTGAGGTGTTTACTGATGGAAAAATGGCTGGAAAGCAAAGTTAACAATAATTTTGTGTCCCATTTTCAAATATTCTCGTTATCCTTTCGGTCTAATTGGTGCAACTTGGCACTCTATGTCATCCTAAAAATGGCTACATGGGAATGTTTTTCCTCTCCTGGTGAGGAAACTCAATAGTGAGGTACAGGAGCAGGTTGCCCAAAGAAGTTGTGGGTGTCCCACCCAAGGCCAGGTTGGTTGTGAGCCACTTGGTCTAACTGGTGGCAGAGAAGGAGGGAACTGGATGACATTTGATGTCCCACCCAACCTAACCCTTTCTATGTTTCTATGATTAATAGACATATGTAATTATACTTATGTTTTCCCAGTTAATTATTTTTCTCTTTAGCTGCCTAAAGTAGAATTTAATTTTTATGACACTAATTCTTCAATAAAACCCCTCAAAAATATGAATACTGACATACTTTCGATTTTTTAGAGTATAATTTGATATATTGAATCCAATAGATTGTATTAGTTGTACTGAAAACATCAAATATTTTTTGATCATTGAAATATTTATTTGATTATTGGAAACCAAAAGAATTCCTCTTGGGGCACACTTCAACCCTTATATTACTGATTCCAAACATACTCAACAAAGACAATTGAGGCATGTGTAGATAATTCATTCTCTCTGTGTCACTATTTCAGTTTGAACTAATATTCCTTTACCATGTATATGTGACCTGCACCAAATAACTCAGATGAGAGCCTTTAAAATTTCCTACAATCCCTCTAACAAAGCTCCTGCACAGTTGAGTATATCTTGGTTTTTTGAAGCCTGTTGGCTACTTATTAATTTTTGTTGACTAGGAATCTCAAAATTACTTTCAGTGGTTTATACTTTCATTTTCTGAACATCCAGATCCCTTTGAAGCTTCTCAGTTCAACATTTAGGAGGACAGAGTAGCATCCCTTCATACAGCACAATGTTCAAGTTCTGAATAAAACATAGGTGAGGGACTCCCAAATTGTTGGAAGTGTGATTGAAGTAGCATGGAAGAAGTTAAGAGTTAGATTCACCTCTTGACCTATGGGGAAACAAGAAAATTTAAAGGAAATTATGAGATAATTCACACTGTTCATCCCATATAATAAATTGGAAAAAATGAGGTTATAGGTCATACTACTGAAGACCATACCATAAGGTGTCTCCACCAGAGGGACAGACACATCGCATGTGCATAAGTAGCATTCACTGTATTTCCCTTTGAAGTTCTTCAGTTGTGATGCCATTCTTGTCTATAAAACTTGCATGTTAATATTAGCACTGTCTAATATGTATTTGATTATTTCTTTAAGGTAGATCCTTGCGTTCAGTCCTCTCACAAAGAAATAAATAAAACTGCTCATTTTCGTTCTGTCTCAGCAACCTATGAAAACAGGCAGGTAGAAAAGGTAATGGGTCCTTTCTAAAGTATATACAGAAAGATTAGTCAGGGAGGTAGATGTATTGCTAGTGAGGGAACAAATCTGACCCCAGAGAGTCTGAGTTTAACCTTTTAAGCATTCCTCCTACTGGTATTTGTGAGGACTACCATGAAGAGTGGTTCACTGCATATTTGTACTATTCCTGTATTATATATAGTTTTAATACCCCACAAAATAGGAGTGCTGAACCATGTCTCGTATTTTATTGTGCTACTAAACCATTATGAATTAAGTATGACAGATGCCCTCCTTTCAAAATACAGAAGTTTTTTTCCCAGCTCAGTCACAGAGCATTTCCATTAAAAGCTCAAGACCCCATCTCTAACCCTGGCAATACTTTCTCCACATGATTAATTATTTTACACATTCTGTAGTCCATTAGGGAGGCGTCTGATGGCCTCAGGACATGAATATCTGGCCTTTATATGCATTCTTTTGCCAAACTCTTTTTCTTCTTTATCCTTTTGTAGTGAGATAGAAAACAGCATATTACTTTGGTTTTTCATTGCCATGTTTGTTTCATCTATTTATAATTAATATTTTTCATAAAAGGCATTAACTTGCACTTTCAATAATCTTTTTTTGTAAAGATTCAAATAACTTATCCAAAGATAAATCTTACCAAATATCAGGTAGCTCCAGAAATATATGTAAGATCAATGAAGTCTGTAGAAATATGTGTATCTCTTATTAGAAGACTGGATCAAATATTAGTTTTGTAATGATAGTATAAACTAAAAAAAAAAGGCGTAGATATTGAGATCAATAGCAGGATAATGGAGAAGAGCACTGTGCTCCCACTTTGTGGTGCTGATGTTCAATGGTGTGTTGTCTTCAATTTGGGTAGTTCTTGTGGGGAAAAAAAGAATGTATCTGAACTTTGGGTGTTGTGGTAATAGTAAACTCTGCCCTGCCAAAATACTTTCTTGCCTTCTAGCATTTCAGATAAAAAATGGTAATCTCTTAGTTAAGGGAAGCATGGGGAGAATTCTAAGACATTTCTTGTACTATTCAGTATGCTGCCACATACCAAAATGGAGGAAACAAGTATAATCCTGGCTGCACTGGAAAACCCTGCCAGAACTCCCTACATTTTAAAAGCAATCCAGATTCCACCCAAGACACTAGCTTGAAGACAAGAATGTCACACAATCTTGCTTAACTGGTTTTCACACATTAGAAGACCATACCTTTCTTTTCTCCAGCATGCTGGAAGTCAGACCACTGTTTAAATCAGAAATCTGTTGGGCTTGTTGATGATACCAGAGGACACTAAAATATATCTTTTATGTTGATTTATGAGAGATTTGATTTTATTATTTTGGCATTGGGTTTTACCATCTGTTGTAAAGCATCTCTGTCTATAGCAATTATTCATCTAAATAATTGCTATAGACAGTGGATATAGAAAATATACATTGAAGGCTTCTATGTTGATATTGACCTAATCACCCCCGCCACCACAAAAAAAAATTTAGCTGAAGGCTTCGAATAAAGATTTATTTTGTGGCCTTTTTATCAAATTATACTTGTCAGATGTCATGGTTATCAAACTTCACAACTCGGGATATTTTCATTTCCAGTGGCGTTAGTAAGAGCTGAGGCAAATACACCACATAAGATGACTGAATATGAAAATGTTGTTCTTTCCCCATATGAAGCCATGGTGACTCTACACCTCATTTTGGGCACCTCTCTAGGTGCCTAAATTCAGGTGGAATGAACACAGCTTTCAACCACATTACTTAATTTTCTTAACATTATGTTCTATAACTTGATTTGACTAAATTCCTTTTTGCAGGAGAGATGAGGAACGTGCCCACTGGAAAAAAATTGTAGGTCATGTTTAAAACTCCCTGCATAAATTCTTCTCAGTCTTGCCCCTCCAAAACAATTCTGATGAAATTCTTGTGCTGTAGTGCATTGAGAGCGTATCTCACCACAAAAAAACCCAAAATAATACCAGCAACAACAAATCAAATTCATTCTCACATCTTCATCCTCTGACATTCTATATTACTCTCTATGGTCAGATTCTTAATGTTTTGACTAGTTTGTTTTCAAAGGGAGATTTATCTAATTCTAAGCATCTATTAAGTAAACTTCAATATCTGAGTGAGTCACATTGCTTAGCAGAGAGGTGACAAGAAGTACATACTTTTGGGCTGAGGTTCATCTGCCTTGTCCCTGAGATCTACATTAGGATGAGATAAATCATAGTCTGTAAGTGACATTGTCTCTTCATTGATTGCTCTGGGAGTTTGGCAGCTACTTTAAATGTAAATGTAATAGTCATCTACATTTGGTCTGTTACAACACACAAGCAGGCAATTCTTTTCTGAATTATGGATACATCTACAAAATAAATCCATTTTGGGATTTACTTGTACCAAAACTTGAGTTTGCTGGGTTTATATCTACTACAGCAAAATGGAAATGAAAAGAAATTGCTCCAAAGGCAATTCTGATGTTCAATCCACCAAACAGGAATGAAAAGGTACTTTCCTTATGGAAATAAAGTTCCTTATGGAAATAATGACGTGGCCCATCACATTTTTTCTCTAAATGATGTGCAATTTTGCTATAATATTTTAGATTTCTTAATAGAACATAAAATTAAAATTTCTGCCTCAAATATCAGAGAAAGAAGTGGAAATAACTCATTGCATCTTCATTCAGAAAACTTATGGTGGAGATCTAACGTAGGACAGATGCACTACACCTTCAACATGCTGAGGGTCTCCACGAGATACAGGGGACAAGCTGCCATTCAAATGTGTGAAACAGAGCCAGCTCCCCATGGTTATATCTACAGTTCCTGTCCCAGAGCATGCTCTGGAGTTGGACCCTGCTAGCTCTCTCTGGATTGCTCATGGCAGGACAGGCAGCATGGAAACCTTTCCTGACCTTGTGCCTCACCAGTCCTGCAGGCGAGGGCTCTCAGTATCAGAGCCATTCCCTGAAAACATTGGTGGGTAATGCTGTTGGCTCAAAGTGGGGAGGCTTTGAAGCTTCCATGACAGGTATGCAGAGAGATGTAACAACAACAGGCCATTCTGCTTACTCTCACAATTGTCCTCTCTAATTTTCTTTTTGGAGAAGATTCTCTTTGCTTCCTACTCTACATCCTCTCTTGCTTTCTCTTCCACCCTTTTGATTGTAGCCCTCTCCATCACATTGCATCAATGCCACAGAAAGCTTCTGAATTCCATGCAAATCAGGACACAGAATTTGCACTTAGCTGAGTAAGAGCAGTAGATGCAATTCAAGTGTCTTTCTTGCTTAGGTAAGTTGTTGATCCCAAGATGCAGTGTGCTCTGGGAAGACAAACATCATGCCGGCTGTAAAAAAAAGCCCAAAACCAAACCAAAACAAAAAATAATGCAACAAAACAAACAAACAAACAAACAAACAAACAACAAAACAAAACAAAACAAAAACTTAAAAGGGAAAAGGCTTTCCTTTTTCCTGAAGGCTGTGTTTTTGCAGTCTCTAGTCACCACTGGCTGTAGCACAGGCTGTGTACACCACACCTCTGAAAACTGAGCCAGTACAGTTTTAGTTTCCATTCTGGAGCCAGTCAAGAAGCTGAATATGTTCCTGAGTAGCTCAGAGACACTCCTGTGCCTTTATTACAGCATTTGGTATTATGTCTGGAGCTGTTAATTAATACATCTTAAAGACACATTAAGTCATATTTATAGCAGATGTGACATTGCAAATGGTCTTCCGTTCTATCCCAGCTTCCCTTCATTCTCTGAACATCTGAAAATTAATTTTCATTTTAAAAAGATTTTCACTTTGAGTTTTCATATATCTGCTCAGTGTTGTTTCTTTTTCCTTTCTTTTTCCATCACAGGCAGGTGTATAAGTGATTAGTTTTTACAAATTTTACTGGGATTTTTTTTTTAAGATCATAGACCCATAGGGATTATGTAGCTTTAAAATGTATCACAGATTTACACTGAAAGATGCTCCATAAAAGAATGACACTACAAGTTACATCAAACAAGCAAACATTTGTTATGGGGACAGTAAAATTTACTTTTCACAAAAGGAGTCTACAGTAATAATGCATTCAATTCTATTTCCCAGAATGCTTCTTAAGTATGTTAATAAAGTCTTTATTGTGTCTGCTTATAAAAGTCGCCACCATTTCCCATTAGAAAGTCTCTGTTTATTCATCAAACATTTACTGACAGTGACTGCTGGGAGCAGGCTCAGATTTCCACTCCATTACACGTTTGTGGCATAAAACACATTAATTATAGATATATTACAATATTCAACTCATTGAGGAAAAATTAGATGATCAAGGCTCATTTTCCTTGACAATAAGCAAGTTAATGAAAATACTAATTACCTGATGATGAAGTGGAGCCTTCAGGATTGAGCGCTTAGCATCTGTAGAAGAGCCCTGTGAATCTAGGACAGAATATTAAAGCCAGAAGCACTGGAAGTCTAAAGGGTGGTTCATGAGGTCATTGTGTGCCCTTTAATCACAGGACAGAGAGTAGCTAGTTCATAATATAAACTTTTATATGTGGCTTTGAAGGATGTCATGAAAAGCCACATAAGCACAGTGTTCATTTAAAACTATTTATTTTAGTGAACTGGTGGGGTTTGAGTTAGTAGATACATTGTCTAGCTCAACTTTTTTAAAGGAACTGTGGAACCTAGCAATGATGAATTTTAGTATACAGAGGTATATGAACCTTGGAATGGAAAAGAATAAGATGCAGCCATATGCCTTCATTTTCTCTAGTTTGACTAAAAAAGTTGTAATCAAAGTTAATGGCATATGAATTTAAACTATTTCAAATTCAGGAAATTTTCTTGTTACTTATTTATCTTGATTGCAGCTACTTCTGGTTTTGTCCTTTCTTCTTACCATTTCCACATTAGACTGCGAATTGGAATCACTAAACTGATGATGTCATCCTTTGGTTTCTTTCCAAGATCAACTTTACTTCTCATCTGCTTTTCAAATTTTACCAATATAACTGGGAATTCTTAGGGGTAGGAGGTTTCCTTCAACTCTGGACTGTTTACACTGTGTGTTAAAGACAGAAGTATCATTGGTTTATTCAGTTTAGCTCATTTTTTCCTCAATTATTGTATTTGACAACTGATTAGCAGTTATAGATTGGTAAATAGGATTTTCCTGAGCTGGCAAATAGTAAATAATAATAAAATATTACCAAAATATTGTTTCTTTTCTGAAGATAGTAATGTTCATGTTTAATTAAAAAATTGCTTTCTTAAGTTTTCTGCAAGCACCAGCGTTGTATCACCAGATAAAATGGTATTATTAGCTTCTAACTGCCCTAAAACCCTGTTGTAATTCATGGATGAAAATATCTTCAATGTGATTTATTCTAATGGAACCTGTTATTGTAATACATTGTTTTTCTTATGAAAACATAAAGCTTTGTAAATCTCACAACCTCCTTCCTAGGAGCAGGATACCAGGGTGATCATAGAGTCATAGAATGGTCTGCGTTGGAAGAACCTGAAAGATCATCTAGTTCCAACTCTACCACCATGTGCAGGGACACCTCCCACTAGATCAAGTTGCCCAGAGCCCCATCCAGCCTGGCCTTGAACATTTCTAGGGACAAGACATCCACAGCTTCTCTGGACAACCCATTCCTGTGCCTCACAACCCTCACAATAAAGAATTTCTTTCAAATATCCAATTTAAACTTACCCACTTTCAGGTTGAATCAATTTCCTCTTGTCCTGTCCCTACATGCTCCTATAAAAAAGTCCCTCTCCATCTTTCCTGCTGGTTCCCTTCAGGTACTGGAAGGCCACAATTAGGTCTCCCTGAAACTTTTTCCAGGTTGAAAAAACCCAATTTGTTCCAGCCCTCTAATTAACTTGGTGGCCATATTGGTAAAGGGCTCTCCACTGTAGACAAAGGTTTCGTGGAAATACCATGCAGGTCTTGAGTTTGCTCTTTGCTCTTTAAGCACCTTACTTATAGATATGAAAAATGCAGGTTTTGTCCTTGATATAGGCCATTACTCCTGCTTTATAAATATATGTTGCCTGTCGTACCATGTTAAAGCAGCACACTAGATCTCTTCCCATTTAACAGGAAAATCTCTATGTATCAATAGTCCAACATTTTTCCAAAGCATTTCAAACAGACATTTCTGAAATAATTTTGAATAAGTTTCTTTAAAATGTTCCATTCCTCCTGTTCCATAAAATACATTTTTGTATGACTTCCTGAGAATTCACTAGCAAGAGACTTTACTGAGATTTTAACTTGGTAAAACACAACAAGACAAGTCTATTAACTGGTATCAAAGGTCTGTGTGGCATACATCAGTGAAACAGAAGGTGGTGGAGAGTGCCAGTGTAAGAACTTAGACTGAAAAGATTACAACTGTACTTCTTACAACAACAATATCCCGGAGGTAAACCAGGTTCTTTTATACCTTTTTTTTTTTGACACTTCATGGTTTTACAGTTTTGCAGGTCTATAAGGAACATTTACAATGTCTGCTTTCCTTCAGACAAAACATCCTCCTACTTTGCCTCTGACAATTGTGAAGAGAGACTGCTCAGGAGAAAAGCAAGGATGCACTTCCATGAGCTTCCACACTCAGCTTTCAGAAGTGTGCAGGGTGAATGCTGTTCATCACCTGACACTTCTCCACAGAGTTTATAATTTGTTTCCTATAACTTATATATGCAATGAAAACAGAAAATAAGTCTATCATCTAACCTATTTTTGCAGTCTAAAATTCATGAGCCATACACTATTTCAAATAGTTTAATAGCAAAGTTTAGGGAAGGTGAAATCACAAACAAAGTATAAGATTAGCATTGCAGCTATAACTTCTAGCGATCTTGCTGCTTATACAGTCCACAGGAAGAAAATTGTGTCTAAAAGCCTGCATATGTACAACAGGCCACCAATTCTGGTCACTAAATGAGAAATGCCATGGAGCAGGAGGTAACCTTATCTTTTACCTTAAGTACACATGTTCAGACTAGAAGGGATTTTCACATCTCTTTGGCATTCATAATCCTGAAGCCAGCTCTGAATATAGGTTCTTAGAGTTTTTATCCTGAAGAAAACAGGAGAAATGTCGACTCTTTTATAGTGTAGAAGGTAATCCTCATTTGGGAAACATCATGTGAGAATTTCAGGCCTTTTCTATGGGCTTTTACTCCATAATCAATTTAATTTTTTCATAGCATGACATGGAACTATCTGTTGCATACCTTGGATAGGGCTTGAGGTGCCTGCAGATTCAAAGTCAGTTGCACTCCTGTTGTAGGACAGAGGGAACCAAACCTGCATTTAGCCTTATCCATATTGCCAGATAAAGCCAACTAGATCTAAACTGATCTTGGGGGTTTGTTTCAACAAGGTCTAAGTGGTCACTCTGACAGAGATGCCTGAATCAAAGTGAGATGACGTTCAGTTATTTGAGAGCATAAAAAGTATTTTAAAACTACCAAGATCACTCCTGCAATATCTTCCTTCTCTTTTTACCTGTTCTCACTTTGTTTTCACATCCTTCCACCACAGATTAAAGAGCATCTCTTAACACCTCAGAGTCTGACAACAGGACAAACTGGAATTGCAAGTAGCCAAGCATGCAGTCCCTTAGCCCTTTTACTCAGGACCCTGCTTACAAACGCTATTTCTCTTCTACATTCTTTCACATTTATTTCCTTTTTCCATTCTTGCAACTCCTTGTAAATATTGCTGTAATCATGTCTTATTGTTTCACAGAGGAACACACCTCCTGAGAAGATGTAGTGAGAAAAAAACCTTTTGCTACAGATAATGCAGATATATTTTACACATGTACATGCCCTGGATTTGTGACACAGGAAGCCTTCATACTAGTTCAATAATCTAAATCTTAAGTCTGGTGTTCCCAAAGATAGTAGTGCCTCAGTAGTCATAGGGACAACATCCAGAGTGTCATATCTTTACAAAGATTCATGCTTGGTGGATAGATCTACTTCATCCTTCATCTGGATCTACTTAAGCAATATAAGATCACCAGCAGAACTGAACACAGAAATTTTTTTTTTTTGAAACTGTATTAAGGTGTTATCACTAGTTTCACAGACTCTATAAAGCTGACCCTATTTTACTAGGTTCTACAGTCAGAATTCTCATTTGTAGCAACAAAAACTAGTAATTCCCAATCACTGAGTGAAGACAGGGTGATGTGATATATTTTTCCTACATTTAGGAAGCAAAAAGTTTAATCCAAATTGAAAAACAGCATCCAAAGTGTTGGGCAAAGCTGAAAACAGACAACTTTTTTGGTGTGTATGTTAACTATAGTAGCACAGATTTTAAGGAGTTTGTCACAGGGATAACATGCCATGATACATGATTACATTTTGACAAAGTAATAAGCAAAAAAGGTAGCTTCAAGCAACATGAAGATTGAACTGGCAACCACCCATTATCAATGTGCAATTCCATTTCCTGAACAACCAGAACTCTTCTGAACTCTTTTTTAGCCATGGTTCAACATCATCCACTATTACAGTTTTTGGTTTCGGTCAGCACTGGGTTAGTGCAAAACTCAGCCTTTGCAATGTAAGTGTGAAACCCAGTCCACCTTTCCAAGCCATGTTTAATCTCACATTTCTCACTTTTTATCAATCTCAGTTGACAGTTTTGAGGCATGCCAGCAAGGAGATTTAGTCAAGTGCCCTGGGCCATCCTCAGACTTACCTGTGGTAGCTCTCCATGGCTCCTGTTCAACCAGGGGTCACAGGTTTCCTTGCCAAACCTCAACAAGGAGGAAATGCCACACTGTATGGTCAGCACCACATTCAGGACCTCAGAAATACTCTCTGATCTGGAAAATGTGGGCAGAGACATACAATTTAAATTACGACTCCCATGCTGAATATACACATCTGCTCTTACTTGAAGCAACACAGATTCACCTTTCTACTCTCAACTGGTAGTTCCAGGAGGGAATAAGTTTTATAGGGGGGGTCCTGTATAATATCTGGTAATCCTATGGAGTTTTCCTGCATATCTTATAATATTTCTGAAAGCACTAAAGACTTTTCTTTTAAAAACATTCCTAAATTTCTGACTAGTATGTAAAATTACACAAGAAGAATACCAGACATAATGTATAGTCCATCCACAGTCCATTGTGCATCTTTATCGAGAGTTTTAGCTGTATTTAGGTGTTTACATGGGAGGATGGGATACCAGAATAATTTTTCTAAACTGCTAAGCAGCTTATGTACCTATTTTCCATTGAGATCAAGAGAACCTGGGCACCTAACACATTAAGTAGTTTTAAATATTTTATCTGCATCTCTCAATAATTTATATTTTTGGAAATCCTACCTCTTGCAGTAAAAATGTACTGGTATTAACAGCTTAAGCCTATTCACATTTTCCAGTAAAAGACAAACTAATAGCAGAAATCATTCAGGTTTCTGCTTTTACACAGTAGCTTTGTGTCCTTACATTCTTTAGTCCATCCCCCAAAAACCTCAATGAAAACCCATTTAGTTTTATAGGCTTCAACTGCCTGTATGAATTTCAATGATGAGTGGAAACAAATTCCAGTTCTGTACGTTTTTTAAAAGACTGCTCAACCATCAATGCTGTTATTTCTGGGGGTTGTTGCATCATCCTTGGTATGCTTGTCTTTCCTGTGAGCATTAATTATTATATCAATTGCCCCTCTTTCAGACTTTTAGGAAAGGATTTAATTTCCTTAGAAGACATGATTACATTACTGACATTTCCTTTGTATATTTTTTTGACATGTCAATTCAATGCAAATAGAAATTTGCTATAAAGAAGACAGTGGGATAATACTGAAAAGAAATTATCATCCCACAAAGTAATGAATCAAATCCTAGTAAAGATTTCCAAATGAGTTCTAGAAATGTTCAGGGTATTAATGCTGCCCATTGTCACAGAAGTGCTGTGTTGTTTTCTCTTGATTGCTTCAAACCACAGACATGGAACACTTTTTCTGCAGGCCTTGCTGAGAAATTTACCTCATTCTTAGCAGAATTGCAATCAGAGAATATTCTAATGATTCCAAATCCTGACTCTTACCAATGGAAAACCAGAGATGCTACATGACATCCACTATATCATCATTCTACATGTAGTTTCTCTTGAATAAGAAGCTCAGAGTAAAAAGTTACAGGATTCTCCAGTAATACTGCCACCCAAAAATGACGCCATCCTTCTTTAGGAGATTTTTTTAAAATCCTATCTCTGATCATACAGGGGACATTTTCCTAATGCTAACATGTCAGATATTTCACAGAAAGGCACATTTTTCTTCACTAGTTTAATCTCCAGCACTTTCATGGTCTGCAGAGGCTTAGTGCCTAACTCTAGGTATTTGTTAATGCGATTTTTCTGACCTGAACATTTTTCTAGAATTTCATCCCTCCAGCATGGCATGTTACATTTAAGTTAAAAAGACTGTGGGGATACAAAGAAGGAATTATTGTGCTAAAGTCTGAAGTTAAATTCTGAAGTTAATTTAAATTTAAACATTTAAAAAGGACAAGTTGAAAAGAAACCCTTAATGTCCTAATTCATAAAGATGTTAATTTTGACAGCTAAAATATATTACTTGTAAAAGAATGAAAGGAAAAGAGGAAAAGAGTCTTCTTTACCTCTAAAATGCTTTCTTCTTTGTCTGTAGCAGGTGCCCCAAGACACATTATACTGCCTGCTTTAATTTGTCTTTAATATCAGATGTGCCTTATTGATTTCTTCTGTGTATGTTTTCATTTTGAATAATTCAGAGGCACAATTTTTTTCCATTATGGTCAATAGCCAGAGAAAATTCTGAAAATAATCAATTGAGCCCTGCCTGACGATTACTAGTGTTGATATCCCCCGAAGTGAGGGAGTCGGAAAGGCCAAGGATAATATGACACAACAGTCAATCAGTGCAATCAGTGGAAGTATCAACACTGGCTGCATGATGAGAGTCAGATCCATGTCAAGGATCCATAACAGCTCCTAAAAGTTCAGATGCTTGACTTCTTGTCATATGCTGCAACAGATGGACTATGTAAGATTAGATTCGAAAGAGCCTCTCTCCCTCTTTTTCAAAGTGATAGGATCATAAAAGAGATGTGTGGTAGGATTTGCATAATACTTAATATCTTAATTTTAATTTTAATATTTTTTTGTTTTTAAGCTTTCCTAATAACAAGCACCTTCAAAGAAATGAGCAGAATGAGCACTTTGCCAAAAACACTCACAAAACCAGACAGAAATATTATGTTGATTTCAACCTAATGCTGATGGATAACACCTACATGATCACAGCTAGCAATCACGTATGACCACTTTAGTAATTCCCACCACATCCATCCACATAATCAGGCCACATCACACTCAATTTATAGTGGAAAAAATTGTATTTTTTTCAGTGTAGAAATCCAATGAAGTTGCCAGTAGTAGCTGACAAATAGTGGTCTTAATCAGTGCAGCTATGGACTTGAGGGCTGTTGCAACTTCAGACCAAGTCAGGGCAGGAGTTGGATTTAAAATAAGCATGCAGCTGTATACACACATAGTAGATAGATAGATAGATAGATAGATAGATAGATAGATAGATAGATAATTGTGTGAGCATATATATCTCTTCTGAGGTGAATACCTCCAGAGAGTCTCCTAAGCACGGCTATTGCCATGCAGGCCAGTGAACAGTGGCTGTGCAGCTCACCATGTCTATTACCCAAATTCATAAAATGGCAATATATGGAATTAAATGCTAAATAGCTTATAACTAAATAGTTTAATGACAATCCAGTGTGTACAAAGTAAAGGAGTAAATTGGCAGCACTAGCTCAGTTTCCCATGGATAACTTATTTATAAATTTCTCTGTGATTTATTATTAATCTCCTTATGCAATAATCACTTATGCATATAAACATGGCTGAGCTTAAAAATTGTATTCTGATTCATGTTTCTTTACAAAGGAAATATTTTGACTATGGAACTTAAATCATCACTATTTTAAAGGTTTTGAAGATGTTAGAATCAAAAATTATGGAAAATACAATTTCTGATACTTCCAGGTTTAATTATTTGCTTTTCATCACAATATTTTGGAATAAATTAGATGAGACTCTTAACTCTCCATTAAATATATTACAGCTAATCTGACAGAAATTTATAAACTAGAAACAGATAATTAGAATTGACGTAATTTATTTTTAAATCAGAGACATGGTCCATGAAAAAAATAAAAATATTTTTTAAAATTTATCTCAAAAGTAAAGGTATTTCCTCATAAATATTAATATGCTTTCTATGTTACAAACATATGTGATATGCTCCAATTATTTTCTTAAAAGTAGGTCACTATGCATTTTACTCCCGTTTTCCGTATTCCCATGACCACAAAACACGTTATGATTCTTGTTCCACAGTCATGGAAAACACAACCATAAAAGAAGCTGATGTCTAGAACCAGAGCAGCAGACACTATTGGGATGGAGCTTTTATATGGTAAAAGATCCACTCCATTGCAACAGTACATGAAGAAATAACCGTATGCTGCAACTGATTAACGCAGGAGAGAAGATGAGGTGCTTAATCAGCTGCAAAAGCCACTTATTAGGAGTCTATCATAAAGCAACGGGAATTTTTTAGTATTATTCTATGAGCTAAAATATGAAACAGAAGGAAATAAAAAAAGATACTGTTAATCTTTTCTGTGGGAAAAAAGCTAATTGCCTTTTATCATCCTTTCCAGCGAGAGGGAAGATAACGTGGTTCAGAAACTGTAGTGTATAAAACTAAATGAAATCAGGACAGACCCTGGTTTTAGTGCCTGCTTTGGTATATCACAGTTTGCATTCAGACTTCCATCCAGGCTGCCATGCAAATTGCAAGGGAGAAGCTCCTGTCTACAGCTCCAAACCAGGCTAAGGCATTGACAGAGAAGAACAGGCCAGCACAGACTGAGTCCACAGCCACAGCAGACAGGGATAACCAGAATCACTCCTCAAGTCTGAACCTGGGTCTTGTTGGGTTGGTAAGGATAAGCAAAGCCAGAGAGAATAAAAACCTGCCTTGGGCAGACCTGGGAACTGGAAGCAAAGAGAATAAACTCAAAGAGGTTGGACACTAAATATTTTCAAGATATCTTTCTTGTCAAAATACATGCTCTCAAAATACAAACTCTAAGGCCATGGTTTTTCTTATTAAAAGTTAGACATTTTGTTTAGCCTCTTTCCACATTGAGTGAAGGACAACAGGTACTTGCAGAAAGGAATTCATCTCATATATCTAGATATCTTAGAATGGCATGAATTGTCTTCTGATAGCAAGAACTGTCTATTGGTCTCCTGTCACAGCATCATGTCTGTGTGCTTTTGTTTTGATATCCATAAAAGTAGGCATGTGCAGAAGACCTGTATGGTTCTCATTTCTTCTTTTCTACTGAAATCTTTTATTGCATTCAACAATATTTATCTCCCTGCCTGAAATAATGTGGCTGGATGAGACAATACTTCAAGCCTTTCTGGAAGACCACCAAGAGCACTCCTTTCAAAATGCTCCTCCCTTTTCTCTCTTCAGGATTCAGCTGTTGGTTTAGATCTGCAGCAGATCCTAAATTGTCTCCTCCTACCCCACAAAGGTGTTAGAACAGTGGTAAGAGAATCATGCTGTCATGCCTGTATGACACCTCAGCCCTTGTGAAGCAAAGGCAGAAGTAAAGCAAGCAAACATCTTCTGAACCACAAGTTGTGGAAACCATTGGAAAACTGGTGTGTAGCTGTCACTGCTTTCATGCCAACAAGGAATATACCAAGAGACACCACTCTTTGACTTAAAAATATTCCTTACAGAATCCTTTAAGATGCAAAATTCTTCTTCTTCTGACCCCAATCACATCTAGATTTTTTATGAGTCATTTGGCAGACATATCTACAGCCTTTGGAGTCTCTTGTTTTTTTTTACCCTAAACAGATTTTTGTCAATACAAAGCAGAGCAATGTTTGTTTAAGACTTAGGTTATATTGTCACTACTCATTTTTTCACAACCCAGTGTTAAAAAGTACTAACACTTGGTTTTTCACATAGCAACATTTATTTCAGAGAGAAGGAAAAAAAAATGGCATCTTTTGGCTCTGTGCCTTTGTCAGAAAAGAGCAACCCAAGGGAGTCATTAACTGTGGGGTAATCTCTTTGCTCATGGATGTAATATTAATGTAGTTTCTATAGGCTACCTATTAAACGAATTGCAGTGAAGAATTTTATCAAACCAAGCTTCTGTGAATAAAATAAATCTTATGTAAAATTCACTAATTAAGTATATTACCACCAATAATTTTGCAATGAGCACATTAGTGGAAGCTGACTTTCAGGATTGATATATTTCATCTAGTAAATGATACTACTACTTTGAATTTGGAGAGCTAGATTTTTTTTCTCTCATGTGAGACTTTTTTCTTGGTAAAACCTTAAATAAAATATATAGAAGTACATTAAGGTAAGCAGCACTAGACTTCCAATTTATATAATTTACTGAAAAGTTGGTAAATTATGAAACTTCTGCTACTACTCAGAGAATTATCAAATTTTTCTTATGTTAATATTCTCTTTTATTAATACCAAAAGATACTCAGTGAAAACAGTAATTTCACAGACATTTATACTCATCTGAAATAATTTTTAAATGACATTTATTAATAAAGACTTACAACCATTTTAGTAATATGCTTGATAATCAGATCAAATGTGTCTCATTACTTGCCCTACATACTGGTTTTAAAAAAATAATAAGGCACTTGCATAAAATTTTTGTTTATTTTTGTACAGTTGTTTAAAAATGGTGTATAAAGGTGCCTATAAAAGGAATACATGCACAAGCATGATGCTGGTTCACAGAATCACAGAATCACTCAAATACTTGTGCTTGTATTTCTTTGAACAAGAGATTACAGAAGGCATGGTCTCAAGGCATGGGCTTTGTTAGAGGATGACTTTAACAACTTCACATGTAAAGTCCATTCTTAAGATCTTCTAGGACATATAACTTTCACATATGTTGCCTGTTTCCCTGCTTTTCTTCTGCGCATGTGCACATTTTTTCCCATTGCTTTGGTCATGACTCCCTTTCTGAACCCTTCTTCTGTCCTATCCATTTGATAGTGTATCACATATAAGGGTAAATACCATATTTAAGCTCAGCAAACTCCATATTGCCTGCTTCATCGACATAACTTTCACAAGCTCTCACATTAATATTCACTTTTTTGCAATGCACTGAGCCAAATCCCTTGTCCCCGTAAAAGTGTGCCTACAATAAACAAAGTGGATTTCCTTCCAAGGTGTTTGAAGATAATGTTGTAATAAAAAGAACAAGGAAACAATTTATTAAATAATAATAAAAGAATAATAATAGTGACTGGCCATATGTTGACCGCCCAATCTATGTGTCTGTTCAAGATGTGTAACAGTGTTTAATGCAACAGTGATTTTATTCAGATATTTTTCTGATTTGCTCATGGAAGTCCTACATGAGAATGTTCAGACTGATCCAAAGCTAGATTGTGTCACATCCTTACAACCTTTCATTACATCAAACACTTTTTTTCTCTCTTTTTCAATGAAAAATGAGGTTAGAATGGCTTGCTGTTGAAGACAGGCACATTTATCTCTAGTTCCCTCGTTTTCCCCCAGTTTAGTTCTAAATGGCTGCACCAACATTACCATTTCAATTCAAATCAAATACATGCCTCTGAAATAAATTTCCCAATAGCCCTCATGCTTTAGTTCACACTCAGTCTCATGAGGTCCTCCTGGATTAAGCTAAACTTGAAAACACCCACCAAAAGCCCACTAAACATGCTGCATGGGACCAAATGAAAGCCACTTTGAAGGAAGGCACTGTGTGGATTCAAGGTCTTCATACCAACTCTGCCCCTCCATAGCCCCTCCTGCTGTGCTGCACTACTTGCCACAGACTTAGCCTAAGTGCCCTTCTTCCAGTCTTCATTAAGCATCCATGAACTCCAAAAAGTGATGGCTCTGCAGCTTTTTCAGCTAACACCCCATGAATCTGAGGGTGCATTTTTTTGTGTTATTCTAAGACGTCTTCCTTTCATTTTCTTAATTTGAAAGCAGGAAAAAAAGACTGTAGTGTCCTTTCTCTGTGCCTTCTGTTATTTACTTCCCTTCCCTTCTCTCTTCAGTACTGATATGATACTTTTTGTTGCTTTCCCATCTATTCCCTCCCTAATATATTTCTAGAACCGTGTCTGCTTGCCTTTCATCTCCCTTGCTAGTTGTAAGTCATTTTGCATTTTAGCCTTTCTGAGTTCATCCCTACATGCTTGTGCTATTATCCTCCATGCACAACCTTATTCAGCTGTCCTCGTTTCTTCTTTTAATATCTCTCCTTTTTTTCCATTCTTGGCTCCTTAAAGAGTTCCTGATTCAGCCTCATTGTCTCTTCTAAACTCTCCTTCACATCAGAATACTTTACTTTGTGCCTTTAATACAGTCTCTTTCAATAACTGCCAGGTCTCCTGAATTCCTTTATCCTTTATATTATCTTCCCAAGGGACCCTACTTACCAGTTTCCTCAGCTGTTGAAGAGTGCTTTTCTGAAGTCCATTATGCCTACTCTGCTGTTCTCCCTCCTTCCTGTTCTCAGCATGATGAGTCTGTGATCCCTTTCACCCAAACTTTTATTCCATCATCAGATTTTCAATGAGTCTTCCTGTATTAGTTGGGTTGCTGTCTAAAAGTGTTGCTCTTTCTACAGCCCTATCTACCACACCAAACCCGACTATAGGTAATATAATGAATTGCATAATAAAGAGGAGTGTAGTGGTAGAATATGAACAGCCCAAGTCAGTCCAGTTTATTCAGCTTTGGTGGTTCTTCGGGTGCACTATGGTGGTCAGTGCACTTCAGTGGAAATGCACAACATCTCGAAGGAGCTCAAAGCACAATGATCAGAGTGCAAGAAAACAGGGACTGCAGGAGAGGATTGACATAATCAGGTTGTTCTGACTAGAGAAGTCCTGAGAGGGGGTTACGTTGATATTCTCAGTATTTTTAAAAAAGGTGAAATGATCTTAAAGGGAACAAATAATCTGTTCTTTGTGGCATTCTGTGGAAAAGGAAAGGGTTTAGGTTGTTACCATAAGTTCAACTCAGTCATCAGTCACTTTCTAGAAACGAGAATAATAAATGGAAGAATAGATAGCCTAGGGGAGAATGGATTTAAGGATGAGCTATGCAATTACCTCTCAGGATAATGTAACCACTGTAATCCACTGGAGTCTCACACCCACAGCCAGATCACTCTCGCAGACACACAAATTTGCAGCAGCACATATGAACCTCGTACTTCATATATGGAGGCCTCACAGAGCAAGGACTTAGAGGAAGCACACTATGAACAGAGACAAAAATGGAATGTCTAACATCCTTAGCACATTTTATACAGCAAGAAAATAAGGAGTTCCAATTTTATCCATCAGGTATATTATTTCTTACATTTGCCAGTGTCTTATTGTATAACAAAAGCTTGCATGCAAACTTTTGTTCCCTTAAAATAATTAAAGTCAAGTTTCTGTATAACATCAAGTTTATGAATATTGCAAGGTATTTTCAGAGATGTAGAGTCAGACTATCTGTTCAGACCTGCAGAATAGAAGGAAATGAACCTCTCTGCTAACAACTCTCCTGGTGAGGAGCAGATTTCATTGCAGTCCTTGTACTCTTCTTGGTGGACAATATTTCCATCAGCCTCTATACTGCACCTGAGCTGACATGCTGGGACACTGTGCAGACCAGTGCAATCTTAAGGCACATCATCAACACTAGACAGGACAGCTGTCACTTGAGGTACAGAGTGGTGACCCTCTCCCAACAGAATGCAAATGTACTGTTGAGACACATGTACTGCCTTCCAGCTGGATTTCTAGAGAGTTGGCTCAAACAGCACTCAAATATGCAAAGTACAGAGGAGAGACAGCTCTTTGACTTCATGATGGCTCCTTCAAAACTGCTGCTGGGACCTTTGCTAATGCAGCTGTTTCACAGAAAGCAAGGCAGGTTCACAAGGCTGAAGGGTCTCAAGCTCCAGGTCTTTTGAGGCCAGGAGTCTCCTGGAGTACATGCTACAGCCCATGTAAGTGGAGTGCATTAGCTGCATTCCCCAGGAGCTGCAGGAGGCAGAGTGCATGCCTGAGGCACAGCCCCTCCTGGAGCTGCTGGTGAGGTGACGTGCCTCTGCATTATCCCCGATGTGGTGCCGTGCCTTCAAGGCACAATTGAGTCCTTAGTGTTTTGTCCAAGCTATTGCTTCAGAGCTTGGATTTATGATATGAACAGAGATAGCATAGCTCTTAACCAAAGTTAATCATCAAATATTTATATACACTAAATACTACAGTTTCTCACAGCCACGGATAAAAATACAGCTTTTTAGACAATGGTACCATTTAATTTATGGGGTTTGACAAATTCCCCAAATCTTCAGACCTTATCTCAAAAATACCCTCCTCTCATTCTTCTTGTGTTAGAAACGTTATCCATAGTTGCACCTCTGGACCTGGATGCTCAGCGCATCTCATGCCTTCCTTTCCTCTCCATGGTAGGGACACCATGTCTTTCTTCCACAAAAAAAGTGATAGGACAAGGACAAGAGTGAAGGATCTCAAGTTGCATCAGGGGACATTTAGTTTGGATATTAGGAAAAAATTATTCACTAAAAAAAACATCAAGCAATGGCTGACCAGTCAGGGCAATCACTCTGAGAAGTGTTCAAAGACACACAAATGTGGTGCTAAGGGGCATGGTTTAGTAGTGGATTTGACAGTGTCACATTAATTGTTGGACTTGATGATCTTAGAGGTCTTTTCTAAACTAAATCATTCCATGATTCTATGGTGGAAAACATTTCCCACACAGTAACTACTTTTCAGTTGCTCATACAGTATGGAAGTTTTTGACCATTTATTTTAAATCTATGTGACTTTTAGGCCTATTTTCTTTTAAATGGGTCATCTAAAGGGCTGATTTATTGCACTCATAACTCAGGAGTTGTGAATTCCAGAAAAGCTGGTTGGATCTTGCTAAGATAAATTTGCCTCTGCCTACCACAAAAGAGAGGGAATAGTAGTATGGAATCATGGCCTTTGTGATGTAGACTTTACCCAATAATGGATATTTTTTGTCGGGGACTCACCTAATTTACATGATAGGGTCATGGCTTCTCCAGAAATTTGCCTTATTTATCAGCTACCTCCAAAAAGGGAGAGAAGTTCCCAGTCACTCCTTGCTGGTTTTGTCTTTCTTCTCCCCAGTAACATGGTCCTTCTGTCTCCTTCTGCCTAACCTGGCACTCATCAGACTGACTCAGTTTGCTGACCTACCAGAAGCTAAATACTTGTTGATGTCATTGCTGTGTTATGACAGGATAGTTTTCAAAGGACTGATGAGATTGGTTGGATCACTGAGGACCCACTGAGCATTTACAGTAGTATAAATGAGCAGCAGCATTGCCCAGGTAGGAGCAGAAAGAAGAACAGGAGTTAACTACAGCAAGGAGTTTAGACCACGACAACTCCAACACCCCACTGAAACACAGTCTAAGCAGTAAAAACTCAAGTGAAAAATACTTCCAATGATTGAAAATCCAAAAATAGAGCTGAACCTGACACGAAATCTTGAATTTAGTACTCTGTACCTTTTTAATAAATAATAACTTAGTTATTGACTGCTTATGTTTACAGTATAGAGACCAACACATAATACTTGATAGCCCTATGACATGAAACACTGTGATCACAGGAATACAATCCTGAACTGAACTAATTAGCCCTGCAGAGGAGGAAGATTTCTTGTTTAAAGTGCCATAGTGCTGTAATATGGGTATATTGTTTTCAGAACCAAAGCTTGTATTTGTTCTGCATGATACTGCCTCACTCAGCAGTAACAGCTGCAATTAGTGGCAGTCAGATAAATCTGATTGCCTAATGCAGATATTGCTCAAGAAATTTCAAGGTTTATTTGGGGGTTTCTGATATTAGACAGTATCAATTGACATAATGCTTTTTCAGGAAAAATAGCAGTCTGTCAGTCTTCAAAAAAGAGAAAATTTTTTGTAACGTGCCTAACTTTAATGTTGGGTATGTTGCAAGAATGGAAAAGGCAATTTTTCAAGCATGATCTTATTTAATATTGTCTATACTTCATGGTCACAAAATGATGCTGAGTAAAACCCTAAAACTACACAACAACCAGAGGAGACATTCAGGTGAACACTCTGAAATACCTTTAGGTTGGGAGGGCATATGCAGTCATCGCACACTCACTGTTCAGGGTAATAAAATACCTAGAGCAGTAGCTTATGTTCTACAAGAAACCAGCTACAAAATTTTAAAGTATTTTGTTCACTTGTCAATATACATTTTCTCTTCCATGTTTGAAGTAGCTGTGGAATTAAATTACCACCCTCCCATTTTAAACATTGCTATACTGTCTTCTAAATTTAGTGCCCAGTGAACGCATATTGTGATTTTATGTCCAGGCTTAAGGTAAAAAACTGAATTTACAAAGGCAGGTTCTCTGGTAGGACTAGACACACTGGTGATGCAAAAAGAAAACTTTCAAAATACTTGAATTTGCTTTTTCTCAAGGAAATATCTCTTCCATATCCTCTGAATCTTTTCTGCCTTTTCACCACTTGAATGTCATAAAAGGAGTAAAGTGGAACAGATGTAAAACCTCCTTTCTTTCCTTAGAGCAAAGCCTAGTTTACAACAAATGGACAGCTTTTAGAGAACCACTGGGATAGAATAAGACCAAAGAATAAGAGGCAATGCATCACGATAAGAGCAGCAAGGAGAAAACTGAGGAACCACATAATGAACATACACTTTTTAAAGGGTCTGGGAAGAGAGGGTGAAATATGGTTTCTGTGATCAAGGGTAAAGTATCTGGACTTTAGAACTGACATCATGATGAAAGTATTATGTCATCTTAACTGGCCCATCTATCCCAAGAGAGCTGGTCAATGCCCCTACTCTTTTTCGGGGAGCTTCAGATCTGTTTGGCAAAATCCTCTTAAATGAGAAGGTTCATGATAGTGGATGTTTAATTTTTTTTTTTTTTTTTTGTCTGCAGGCGCTCTTTTCAGATGCCTTTTTTGGGGATTCTTTCTGCATCTGAATTATTTCATAGCTCAGTGCAGAGACTTCTAAATGTCACTGGCATTAACAAGTTGTACAAAGATGATAATCTCAGTTGGGCACCACAGATTGAGAATGTGCCGGCTTGTATGAGTCGAACAGACTGTCAGGGATAAGAAATGGAAAGTGCATAAAGCCAAGTGTCATTTCCATAAGAGCTCTCATGTCTGAGGAAAAATCTATCAGAAAGGTGTGTCAAGACCAATCCTACAAAATGCAAATCATTCTATAAATTACTTTCTTGAAATCCAAAGTGAAGCAAAATAGAACTGGAAAGCTTTTGAGGGGGAAGGATAATCTTTTCAGACAAATAACCATTAACAAAATCTCTATAAAAATTGTGGAGTTCACTGAGAACTAAACCAGGCAGAGAAGCTGACATAGAAAATGTTATTTACTCAGAAGCTGCCTGAGAGATCATATGTTTTCAGAGAATAGAAAAAAATTCTATAGCTATTAGAAAGGGAAACTGGAAGTGGTATTCTTACAAAGGGCAGCTTTGAGCAGTGACCTGAAGCATATTCAGATTAAACACACAATTCTGTAGCCATCAGGGACTGGCTTTACTCAAATCTGGGTATGAAGATTTCCAATTGTTTTTGTTAAATACTTCAAGCATTGAACCTTGTGACAAACTCTTGTTAACAATTCCAAACAACATCTGCAGCAAGAATAACTGTACTTTCAAATTTTATCGCTAGCATTCAAAGTGGATGAGCACACCTGTGAATTTCAGCAAGTTTTTCCTTTTCTTTTTCCTTATTTTCCTTTTTTTCTAATGGTTAATTTATTCAGAAAAGCATGGCAAAGTCAGTGTTCGTGAATGAAGTTGAAAATAGTATTAACAGTGTAGAGCAAATGCCTGATTTTGCAGGGTTACATAGGAACAGAAATCTACTTTTGGTGGTCTGTGTATTTCAGCTTCACTATTGAAAACTTAAACTGTGAGAAGCACAGATATTATGGACAAAAGACAGTCAAGTGTCTTCAAAAGTGTGCATACTGTGATCTCTTTAATAGAGAATACTGATATTTAAATCTAGTCACAAGGACACGTGAACAAGAAAAAATTATAGAGGGAGTAGGAGAGAGGTCCACAAAGGGATTTAAATGACACTGGAGTGTTTAACTACTATTTTATACATTTAAATCCAAAAGATATTTCTTTAGTATCTCTGTTTAAAAGCCAGTTGATCCCGAATGGCCTTTGCAGCCGTTACACTCCCAGCTGCTGTCATTCAATGTTGCCCAAAACCACTAAATTCCATCTTTTCCCCATTCCAGAAGCATCTCAGTGCTGTGCAACATCTGTTTCATACCTCTAAGATATATAAAAGGTTAGGCTCCCTAAGAAACACCAGCAGAATAACGAATTATGATGAATCTCAGTGAAGTGGTTACCCATGTTGCACAAGTGAGATTAAGACCTTCTGTTGCTTAAAGGAGCTTGAATCCACAGCTTCAGAGAGGATACCACAATCCTACTACTGAGTAGAATGACCTCTCTTTTCTGTGTCACCTTTCATGCAAAGTTTTCAGCTAGAATATCATCATCACATGCTATTCCAGCCTGGGAGAGGAAGCCTAGAAGCCCTTGGGAAGGTAAAATCTTTGCACTGAAACATGCTAAAATATTCTTTCAATTTCTCTTATTGACTGCCAGTAGAGGATATCACACTGTGTACATCACAGTCATTCACTGCATCCTCTAAAGCCTCATCACAGTGACTGTAGGGAGATGTAGTTCCTTTGTGGTGTTTCATGAGAATTTGAGAAAAACTTTAGGAGGAGAGAGAAATGAGATATGTGAGAGTTCACTATAGGGATATATGGTGAACTCAAACATATATGAGTTTGGATACAAAGGCCATTGGGAGAATCCTCCCATGCCCTCCTCTAGGAAACATTTAGCCAGATTCACTACTTAAACCAAGTCTAAGTGCTCATTAGCTGGATGATCAACTGGCCCAGTCCATACCAGCGCACAATATGACTCTAAGATTGGCTATTGCTTGTTGCCAAAGTCCTCTGAGGCAGCACTTGTGGCTCTGGAGAAATGTCATGTCAAACTCAGTAGGCTTCTACATCTTGTGTGGAAGCTAATCAGTTTTTACTGAACACCCTCTATGCTGTAAACCAACACTGTGCACATGCTGTTTGCTAAAATTGCCGGGTGTTTTTCTATCAAGTTGCCTTTCCATTACATTATGCCCTGTGATTTATATTGCTATCTCTGCTGGATTGTGAGCACTGCCATGGAGGGGTATCTGAAACATGCAATTCATAACTGAAGTTGTGGATGGATGCTATTGCATCTCCCCTCCTTTGGCTGCTGCATGTACAGTGTCAGTGAAAACTGGCTCTAAATATTTTTGAGGGTGCCATTCATTAAAAAATTTCTTTTGTGACCCACTAGATGATTCTGAGTAGATCAAAATCAAAGTGGAGTCTTGAACATTGTTATACCCATTTCACATGATAATGTTATGCTTTTCATAAATAAAACATTTTGGCTTTATCAAAGTAATTATTTGTAATAGGATTATTTGAAGTTACTGAATAAAAACTGTTGCAGGCTTTGTATGGCAGGAAATAATTTGAGATTTCAGCATTTCACACATTTTAAAGGCAAGTGTGTCTTGAAATGTGAAAATTCCTGTGAAATAGAAACTTCATTTTGTAACCATATCTACTGATTGACTTTTTTTAGTACTACAGATAGCAGTTGTATTTTAGTGTGAAATCCTGAAGTATGATTCCAAACATACATTAACTGGGATTTTCTAGTAAAGAGTTGTCTCTTTTGTTTTACTCCCTTCCATACCTCTCTCTAACACTCTGATTAATGTAGTTATTTGACAGATTATATGTTAAAACTGATATTTTAATTAAAAGGAAGAAGTATCTTGGCAGGTCAAGCCAGCACCATCAAGTGCTCCTGGATATTTAAAAGCAGAGAACCCTGAGAGAAAGTAGCAGAAAAGGATGGTGTCATTGCTAGTTATTTTGGAACTCTGAGCTCAGCAGGTACCCCAACACAGACGTCACAAATTACCTGAATTGTCAATAATGGTATAAATATCTGCAAAAGGAGTGTTGTGTCCTGATACAGGGATCTGCAAAGATAACTACCTATCAGCCAGCTGAGAAAACCTTTTGGTCATGATTATAGTCTGACATGCCGTTGTCCTGAAAATTTATTCTGGATGAGGCAGTAGCTTCTGTAATGTCCTCAGGAGATAAGTCATCATGGAGATATCCACTTCCACGCCTGCTAGAGCTGGCTTTGCATTCTGGCTACTCTCACAGCATATGGCAGCATCTTAAAAACTTGTCTGGTCAGGGAATTAAGGGAATAACTTTTTTCTTTCATCGCCTTTTTTTCCCTCCCTTCCTCCGATCTTACATTAGATGAACTCATGTACTTTAGTAAAATGCAAATATAATAGGAGTGTGTGATCAGATAAATGAGATTTTTCATTTCAGTTGATGAGATATTGTGTCTTGCTGCTCTTTACATGTCTATTTCCCTCCAAATAATGGGTTCAAACTTTTTTTCAGTTTTTCCACAAATAATTATTTTTTTTTAATTACATATGGCAAGATCAGTTATTAGATTTAATATACATAATACTCATGCTGTGCAGGCCAAAAAAAAATTTTAATTTTTCCTTTCAAAGTTTCTCACCTGTAAGAAATAATTAGGATTCCCATTAATTGTAGACATTGGGGGTTTTTTTTTCACTGTAGCTCTGCTTTGGAAAGGAGTAAAATCAATTTTGTGATGCAATTGCATTTAGCGGGAGAAAGAGAACAAAAGAGTCAGATTACTAATATACAGGAAATATATGTATGTGTATTCCTTCTTACCATAATACTGACGTTCTATTTATTCATATTAATCAATGCATAGGAGGCCTACCAAGAATCATTAAAGCAATACATACTAAAGACAAACCAACAGGAGGATTTTTTTTAAACCAGGTATCAAATTAAATACTTAGCTAAAGAGCACAGAAATAACCATCCTACTTAGAAAAAAATCAATTTTCAGTTAGTCAGAGGAGAACAGGAAAAAGAAAGAGAGGGTGACAGGGAAAATCAAGGGAACAATGCAATGAGCAAGCAAAGATAGGTTCCTTCAACATAACTGTATTCCCCAAAGCATGGAGATACTTGCAGAGATACACCATCACTTCAATATTTTTTGAGGCATGACATGTATGAAAACAAAGAAAATAAGCTAAATATTTTGTGCTCTTTTCCCTCCTAATTTGAGTGTTTTCTTGAAAGAAATGTTTTCTATTCTAAACTAAAAGTAATCTCAAAGCAGCCATAAAAATAATGCACTAAAATCCAAAAGACCATTAAAAATATGTTCCTCCTAAAATTGTTTCTTGCAAAAGTATTTATTTACTGCCTAAATACATCTGTGTTAATTTTAAAGGTTTCAGGTAGTTTTCTCTTGTTTTTTTTTCCCACACCAAACAAACAAATAAATATATGGGGCCCATAGTGCTCTATAACTAAAGCACCATTCAACCCTGTAGCAGCAGAATAGGTCAGAGTGCCTCTGACCATCCATGACACTTGACAACTAACTAACTCCCTTGCATCATTTTGGATCACTCCAACATCTCCTTCAAAAAGTAGTTTGTTCTAGGGGATCTCAGCAGTGGATGTGTGAGGTTAACAAAGCTGGATATCTGAATTTTGTACTAGAAGGTCTGGTTGATGAGAGTGATGAAATACCTCCATATATTTCAGATGTGTATTTTAGGTGATGTTCCTGAATCTGTACCTGGAAAAACGCAATGTGTGTGAGGTTTCTCTTGGCCAGCCTGAGATGTCTTACATGTTGATGTTTACATATAAATTATTTCTCTAGATACTTAGGCGATGAGGAGCACTATACATTTGTAGATCTCAGTACACACGATGTATTTGGACATCTACTTTCAGAAGGGAAGTATCACTCTCCAGAAGCATATTTTTGTTGTTTGATGCCTGTAAAAGGAGGCAATTACCTCAGAATGAAGTTTGCAATGCTAATCCCAGCCTAATTCAGTATATATATAAATGTTTCCATTTCCTTTGGCCACCATCACTTCCAAAATATTTTAACAGGAATGAGCTGCCTTTGACCCAGTCTCCACAAAAATAATACATTTTGTCTGTTATGTTCCTACATTTTTGGTATAAACTGCTAGGTATTTTCTTATAGGTATAAACCCACTAGAAGAAATGAAAGCAACCCTGTGTCTTCCACTTAAGAACTTGTAATTAAAACATAGTTTTACACTCTGGTTTCTTTAAATATATCACATTGACACATGCATATCAGGATGAGAGGCACTCTGACATGGAATCCAGTGGATGTGGACTCCATACCAGCTGTGCCCAGAGGATGGTGAGAGCTAAGTGAAACTGCTGCTCACAGTGAGATGATCTGCAACAGAACTAAACTTGCACATGGTTTTGTTGTGGTTGATAACAAAAGGAAAGCAGAGAGAGATCTCTGGAGGCTCCTAGCACACAATTAAAAAAAAGTAGCAGACAGATGTGCTGAATCTTAAAGTCCAGTGCAAATGCATTTAGGTCAGGAACAGTATAAAGAAAAAGGAAGAAAAAAAATCCTAAAGATGAGCATCAGCAGGTTTATAATTTATTGAGACTATGAAAAACAGCAGTATTCTCTAAAATTTCCCTCTTGTCCATTTCTTCTTACAGTATCTAGATGTCCAATGCACATAATCGTCTAACTGTGCACACAAATAACTGTATTTGAAAATATATCTCATTAATGTAGGCTGCAATTTTTTTTTGGTCTTTTCAATCAAAAATAGAATAAATACAGGATATTATGCAAAACTGGACAGTACACAAATTAATATTTCCCAAATTCTACTATCTGGCTGTTTTTATATCATTTATAGCTGCATTTTTTCTGTGATGATGAGTTACAGGATTTGGTTTTCATTCTCAAAACTGAGAGCTTCATTAATGTAGGCTGCAATTCTTTTCACATCTTAGAAACTAAGTAATTTGCTGTTAATTTCAATGGTAATATTCATTAATTTTGAGTAGCACTTGGCAGGGTGAATTCTGAAAGGATTCTGAGTTGGTGGAGGGGGTGGTGATGGCATTTCAGCAAATCTCTTCTCAAAATTGGTGACTGTAAAGGGTTCTAGAAGAGGGGATTGGCTGGTATGGCCAGCCATGTAATGGCCATGTAATCTTCATTTTATTAGAAATGGCCTGTAAAACTACAGTTATCTGTGTCTCCTCCCTTTTAGTCTGCCATAAAAACTGTTTGGAAATTTTCAGCATTTCAGGAGTGCCACCAGAGTATCAGGAGCTCTGACTAAGCTATAGTGACTAATGCTTTAAGTGCTATTAAGAAAATCGCCAGAAGAAAAATGAATTTCATGCAGCTACAAGATAGCCTTCAAAGATTTCAATTGCTTAGATTTAGATCGTTTAGAGCTAACAATGTGTGGGTTTCTTAAATAAGTGTACTAAGTCACCTTCTTATTGGGATTTTTGTTTATTTCATTGTTGTTAGGGATTTTGCAACTGGGATGACTTTTCAGAATGCAGTTTTGTGTCTACCAACACTTTAGAATTCTAATAGGACAGAGACGTTCCCAGATGAACCTGATTTGCTAGACCTGTTCAGTCCGACCTTTAATTGTCTGGGCTCTGCTGAGTATGATATCCCTGCAATTCCCAGCTATTACACACTAGTCTGGTGGTTAAAACACTTCACCAGGTTACACAATAACTCTGGTCCTGAACTACCCACCCAGGTGTGAAACAGCCAGGTTCTATGTGTACATCAGCCTGAGGTGTTCCCCTGAGAAGATCCTCCCCTGGGTAGGTGTATATTCAGTGTGTGTGCTCATGCCTTTCCTCCTGAAGTTGGTGCCAAGGGCACAATCAAGGCATGCATATCCATGAATTCTTACCCTCAGACTAAGAAGGCTGTGGAATACTTACTTGCTTTTTCATGAAGAGCTTAAAACACCCACTTTTGTTGCTGATTGAAGATCTGTTATATAAGTACTTAAAAGAAAGCAATCAGATACATAATTGCCCCTTGTTGCCCCTTTCCTATTGAGTGTCATTGACATCACAGAAATCAGCATGAAGTCTCTCATGACTCCCTAAAGAAGTGCCTAATTATTTTTCTTTGGCCACTCTGCATGCTAGAGCAGGACACCTTACCCAGCCTGCTGACACTCAAGCTCCTTTTTTTAACAGACAGACTTTATTGACTGTCTGTCCTAGTGACACTGCAGATGATCAGTAGCATTTCTTTTGATGCTAGACTGAGTGCCAGACACTGAAACAAAAATGTAGAAACAGAATTGGTATCTCTGGCACTTTAAAGTTCCTGATGGATTTTTCTTACATACAATTGTATTGGCTGCACACACACAGGAACAGTCTGACATTAATAAATTAATTTAGAGAGACTCCTTTAAAATGACCATGAGAATGTCATGTAGTGGGGACCAGGCTTTGCTTTGCTTTGCAAGGTGAGAGACTTGTCTCTGATTCCTTTGTTGGAAGTGGGAGGTTTTGTGAAGAGGAATGGGGACAACAGTAAAACAGTTACAAGTAAAATTATTTTATGAGCTTCCCAATATGTTCCAAGTATCTTCTGAATTTTAATTAAAATGTGACCTAGCAGTATCCCTGAGTACTTCCCAGTTTAAGGGCTAATTGGAACATGAATCTTAGATGCCAGGGCAGGAGTGGAACATGGGCCAACGTAGCACTGGCTGTCCCCCCAGGGTGAACCACCTGCTCCAGCGCTTCTGAGCCACACCAAGGAACTCATTCGCTTGCTGGCTTCTCATTTCTTCACTTTTTTTTTTCTTAACATGGCTAAATTTGGAATTATTTAAAATGTCTTCTTTTATTTTTCAGAAAGGCAGGTAGTGCGGAGAGCTGCCGGCGTGTTGAAGCTAAAAAAGGTTATTAACAGCAGACAAGTACAGAGCCTTTAGGGAGAATTTCCATATCTCTTGCCTCATCCTTAATCTTGCTCTCTTTCAGTCTGGAAGAGCACACACTAGCTTAGTGTAACCTAATAGTTTTCCTTTCTAGTCCCCTCTTTCTCCTTTGTGCTTTCAATAGATTCAAGGATCAAGGCCCAGATATTTCTTTCAGCTTGTTGAACTTTAGCGAATAAGAACAAAAATGAACAAAGCCAACAGTTTTTCATAAGTGATAGCCAACAGAAAACTTCCTCTGGCTGAAAAGTTCAAAGACTGTATTTTCAGAGACAGAGATCCTAGCTTTCCTATCATGCCTTTCTGGATAAATATTTTGTTCTATTGGGACAGAAAGAAGTAGCTATGAATGAGTTTGAAGCTAAATTCTCCATTTAAGGATGATTTTGAGAATTATTCTGTGCAAGTGAGTCTGAAATGCCCATGGTTGGTAGAGGGATAAGAGTGCAGGAGGGAAGCAAAAATAACAGAAGTGAAAGAGGAAAAAAATCAAAGAAAAAGGGAAACAGTAACAGATTAAAGGTAGGCAGAAAGGGGGGAGAGAGAGAGAGAGCGAGAGAAAGGAGAAAATACAAAATATGAGAAGGGGTTATTTAAGGTCTACTTTGATTTATCTTTATCCAAAAATCAACCTAGTCCCCTTTTTTTCCTGAATCACTTTTTCAGTCTTCTTTCTGAGGCAAGGAAAACCAGTTGTTTATCTATCCAGGTGAAAATTTACCTCTGGTTCAGAGGGTGACATGGCAAAGATTTGTCTCGGTTTTTTTTTTTTCTTTTTCAATGTGTTCTACAAGCAAGTCAATATTTATTTTTCTTTTCTTTCTCTCACTGCCTAATGCCAGAAGTTTTCAACATCCAATAGGTGTTTTCTTGGGCTGATATTTGTAATTCAGGTCCTGAATTAGCAAATTCATAGACATAACTTAATGCTCAGATTCACCCCATGCAGCATAACCCTAAAACTTCCTAGGTCATTTGTTGATAAATGAGAGCCACATCTCCATCAGGCATATTAGGAGTTCAAATTATTCACATCAATTTACATAACTTTATATTTGTCATCATAGAAACATACATGTTAAAAAAAAATCAAAGCAAGAAATCCATCATCTTTGTATCAAAAATTAAATTATCGTGGAAACGGTTGTTTAACAGGATATATACTCTCTTTCTTTTGAAATTACATGAGGAAAATGAGGCATAAAAGATATCTCTGCTGGTACAGATCTGCCCCTTCTTAAGTCTGTGGTAAAATCTACACTGACTTCAAGAGGAGTTATGAAAGCAATGCAAAGCGCCTTTGAGAACTTTACCTTAAAGGATAGACCTGCAAGGGATTTTAGTTAAGTATCATAGCACCTATCCAACAGATGAAATTTTATAGCAAAATGTGTAGTCCTAAGTTAGATGTCTGTTTCCTTACAGATTGTACTAAAAACATGGAATCCACAAAGACATGCTAGTCAAGGAAGCACTTCAGGAAATGTCAATATTAAACATATGCCTTAAACCTTCTCCCTGTGCTGCAACTTACTTTTGAATTAGAGGAGAAGTGGCCTTCCACTTGGAATTCCATGTTTCCAAAGCCCTGAATTACAGCATTTGCTTCCTAAGGAAAGGGTGTTCTTTTCCTCTTCTAGCTTTTGGATAATAAAAGGGTCCAAAAAATGCACATTTAGTTTTCTTTGCCTCATGGAACTACAATCTCCCACCTCCTAGAGAAGTGCTTGCTCTCCCCAGCCACAGCTTTCCTAGATAATTAAGTAATCACTGGAATAGACAGAAAATGTGAAGTACTTGATAGTCAACCCCCCTCCCCACGAGAAAAAAGAAGCTGGGTTCCAGTTCGTGAATCAGTGTATGTATTTAATACTAAGTAATCATTACAGCAGTGACTGGAATCCAGATCTCCCCTTTTCCCAGGTGACTGCCTTAAGTACCAGACTCTTTCTGTCTTCTGAGAAGCTTGTTCTTTCACTAGCTTAATGAATATTTAATCACTCTCTGTGAAGTGGAACATCACATCTTGCAAGGAGAGGCTGTGAGCAGCCAACCCCAGAAAATCTACTAGCCTGATGCTTAGAACATTTGGGTGAGAGATGCCGCTTCAAATCCCTAACAAAACAGAATGAATCAGGATTTTCTACCTTTAAATGAAAAGAAGTTCACACTAAACTTAAAGCATATACTCAGTTCTACTTTTATGCAACAAATCCTGAATGGATTGGCATCCCCCATTCATTTATAGGGCCACAGAACTTGGCAAGGTTCAGGAGTTAAAACTATTCTTACAGTGTTACATATACAATAAATGTGTTGGATAAAGTAACAAAATCCAAAGATTGTATAGGCATGTGTTACACATCTGGAGGATCAGGATTTAGGCAGTTAGCAGATTGTCCAGAAGCAGGCTTTTGACTCTTGGATAATTTCAATAATGAAGTGCTGGCTGCTTGGGCACAGTCTCAAAGAGTTATATCATCTCCTAATTCCCTTTTTGGAGTTAGTAAAATTAAGAACAATAATTACACAGTCACAGGCTGCCTAAATTGGGGTCTTAGGCTTCCTAATCGGTTGGTGGGGTGAACTAGGTATCAAAAAGCAGTCCAGAGAGCTAGCCCACTGGGAGCAGGCTCATGTAAAGATAGCAGCTGTGAAAAATCAGCCACAGATTTTGGCTATACCATTGCCTCCCTCTGAAGATTGTACATTGATGTTCAGAGATTCCTCCTGTTGCCTATACAAAGGCATCTGGTGTCATAAGTGCAGGGTAGACCTCCAGCTGCTCTTTAATTGACACCCCAGGTCTACTTAGTTCCTGTGTTATGCCCACCAGCTCTGCAGACAGATAAACCTGGGATGTTTGAAATAGCGCTAGGGCCTTATTCATGGATAACTAAATTCAACCTTGAGTCATCTCAAGCTGAAACGAGTCCTGAACCCAATTCTTAAGCATCCTAATAATAAGACTTTCTTAGAGAAAACAGGATCAGTTCCAGATGTGTTTTAACAGACATACTTAAAAGCTGTAAGGCATTAAGGCTTCTTGAGTCCATGGTATGACATCAATGCACTTTGGAGATGGAGATCTAAAAATTTATGGTCCTAAATGCTAACTTTGTTACTCAGCTTTTCTATGAAATGCAGGGGAAGAATAGAAATTAGAAACTTAAATATTTTATGGGCCTCCCAGGATGAACTGGCAGCTGAACAGAAGATTAGAGCAGTAGGTTTTGGACTTGGGTCTCAAAAGTAAAATTCAGCTCACCCAATTTTACTTTTACTGTAAAGTTAAATGTCCATGACTGGACAAGTCAGTCTAGATTCTCTTTATCATTGACAAAGGCAACTTCACGGGTGCAAGTCATGCCTCCATAAAATCAGTCTCCTTAGGTCAGTGAGGGACTCCTAAATATAGCATCTAATGCCATTCCAGACAGCATAAGATATCACTCCTGGCCTCTATAAGTCAAGTATATAGGTCCTGCTTTGTACCTGTAAGCCCAAAACACAATATGGATATCCTGGTTACCCTACTGCCTCTCCAGTGGCACTTGGCACCTCAGCAAGAAACATAACTAAGATCTGATCCTATGAACAGAATCACATCTCACTTGTCTGTCTGAAACATCCATATCATCACTTATGAAAGACATTTAAAGGTCTGGAATAGCAAAAAATTTAGTAGTACCACTTAATGTGTCTAAGGACCATTCTTATAAAAAATGAAGCCATCTGTACTTCATCCCAAACCATTTTACAGTCAAACACCTAAAAACTAAATTACTAAAAACTCTTTAGAAATTTTGAAATGTAGCTTTCCTAGAAAGCTCCTTCAAAGGGGAAAAAAATCATCTGTATACTCAATTATTAATACTGAAATGTAAACCATAAAAACACATTGTTTTGTCTTAAGCCAACAGTGTTGTACTTTTTCCATCTTTGTGTTAAATATACAACCTTATTATGGATAAACAACTACTATAAATATTATATCACAAACCAGTTATAAAAAATGTTTTTAGATACATTATTTGTTCATGCCTTTAAAAATAGGTAGAAATAAAAATTTATATTATATATTAAAGTGATGTATAAAGGAACCTCAGGAATAACTAGCTCAAAATTAAGGTTTATATGCTGTATCTTTCTTGTTTAATATGAATGTTCATTGTACAGGGAAAAAAAATAAAAGATACTCCTTATAGTCCTTTTCCTTGTTTTTATGAGCATGGTGTTTATGTATGATGGGTAGGAACATGTTTTTAAAGTGTTTATTTTTTTAAATACTTTTTAAAGTGTTTATTTCTGAAGATATCTTCATTGCTTTCATTGTTTAAACTCTTTCTATCCATACTTACTAAATATTTTTTACAAACAGTATGGTTCAAGCAATAGTCAATATAACTCCTGTTTACAACAGCAGTCTGTCAGGGGTTAATAAAGGCTTACCTATAACTACCGCCCTCTTCAAACTCTCTGTTTCTCAAAAGTCTGTAAAAGTTGTCCTCCCAGCTTCCAATAGCATTAATAAACTGAAAATCTCCAACAGAAGAAGCGGGTTTTGTCTTTAAATTTCCTTCACTAGAACTGCTCCATAGTGTTGCTTCCTTCCCTAAATGAATGAAGACCCTGTACTACTTGTGGCTCCTGGAGCCACATGAATGCACATGTGTGTCCATTGGTGTGTGCGTACAACACGTCTGTGCTGTACAGTGTGCTCCTCCCGCCTGCCTTTTTTATGGTCAGATGACCATTGAAATCACATAAATATTTTACAGGAGGAAAAAGATTGATTCTCCCTAGCTGTAACCCTTTAAAAGTGAAGAGAAATAGGTACCTCCAAGGAGTGATTCATCTACCCTGCATGAGATACTTGTTCAGAGGTAGGCTGAATTCCCATGAGGTGTTATACTTTTACATTGACTCCAAAGAGACCTTGAACAAACAGTTCAGGTTCAATGCCTATTTTTTGAACGTCTAAAGCCAGTTGAAAGGAATCTCACCCTAATTAATTGTTCTGTCCCAAAGGAAGAAATCAGTATTACTGTATCTACACAAAAGGAATTGACGATATCCATGTAGCTGGCCTGGTATAACAGAAGATTAATACTGCTCTTACACCCACTCTCTGCTGTTGCTTCCTTGCCACCCCTTTTTGGGATCTGCTTATCACAGCTAACTATCTCACCTACTTTTCCTTTCCTGTCTGTACCTTTGCCAGATAATCACCTCAGGCCCAACAGTGCAACATCATCCTGACCAGGACCTGCGCCCTCACGTTGGCAGCACATGCACTGCATTGCACTCAGCCACTGATCTTACCTGGGACTTCTGCTGGGATCATGCAGCCCCAGGTCAAGCTCAGGGATGAGAGGGGGGAGAGGAGAAAAAGGCAGACTGTATTTAAAATATCTGAGATGCCATGAGGGATGCCCACTGCATTAATTTTTAAGAGTAGAAGCAAGTAACAGAAATTAAGGACCAGCTTAATATACAGTCAAACAAAATACATTTTGCTATTGATCCTGGGAGTAGAGGACACCTCCTCTTTTTATATTCTTCTCATCTCCTCCATCCCACTTAAGACAAAGAAACCGAGTTGGATTTCTGAGAAGGTGAGGGAAGTTTCTAGCCCAGCCAACCAATCTGCTGTTGCTCCTTCCACTTTGGAGTCATTCTCATGTTCACACATCTGCAGCCAAAACAAAATCCTGAATGAACAGAGTCCCTATTTTCCCATGCTCTTTTTCAGACCCACCTGAAATTCATGCAGACCTGGGCCACAAAGACTGAGGTGAGGAGATACAGCTCTCCAAGGCTGGTTAATTAGCTGAGGCTTTACATCTGTGCCAGTGCCATGAAAAGGATAAGAACCTCCGGAGAGCTATTCAGCTCAGCTATCACAGCCAGTTGTCCTCAGGTGAAATAAATCTCCATCCAGAAATGTCTACCTCTCTATTTATGAACAATAGCAGAAACCTAACTGTTAGCTCAGACCAGACAATCTGTCTCTTTTATGGTTAAAAGTAGATGGGATGAACGCACAGCTCATTGACCATTTTCTTTGGTCACAAGGTTCACTCTGTGATGACTGATAAATAGAGAGATGCCACCAGCCTGACAGATGTATGAAATCAGCCAACACATGAATTTCATCAGATTCCCTTTCAGATCATTAATTACAGCAGGTGCCTTGCTACTGGTGGTAATCTCATTTACCCGGAGAGTAAGGAACACCTACTAAACCATGCACGAAGCACAGTAGTGCCAAACCTAAGGGGCACACCACAGAATAAAGAAGAAAGGGAAATATCCTTATATCATATCTCAACAGTAAAAGAGAAATCCTTGGGATTTCCTTGGGATCAGTGGGCATTCCATGTCCATGTACAGCTTTTAAAATGAATATGGAAGAAAACTACTGCTTGGTGGTTGTGGTGAAAATTGCCCATTAGAGATTGTGTGCAGATCATGAAGATCATTCCGATTCAGATTATGGAAGGAACTAAAATTTACGTCCTCAAGGTCAAAAGCTAGGGTTTTATCCACTATACTAAAGAAGCTTGTGGTTTTTTATATATATTAAGTGACTGCGAAAGGACAGATTGTGCAACAACTAGAAGTACACTGTAAATATCAAGGTTACCAAAAGTCACACAGCAACCTTTCCAATAATCTGAAGTGGTGATAGGAGGAGTAACACAGTGAATTTGTATTGATGCAGAAATCATTAACCCTACACCCTCACTTGGATTTGCATTAAAGAAGCAGCTGGCTGTATTTTCATGGACATTGCTTCTACCAAAAGTGTTTAGCAGGTCAGCAAGTTTACTGGTTTTGAGTATGTATGTGCATGTGTGTCCACCCATGTGTCTGTGAATATTTGTTGGGAAACATATAATATCCTGAGCTCCTTATGTTACAAAACAGTGTGCATATATTATTCAAATATTTTAAACATGCGCTCTTAAAGACCACTTAAGGTGACTCAATTAAATGAGCCCAGATTCTGCCAATTTAGCAGCTGTTTACTATTACTTTGGGCAGTCCTACTGAAATATGTAAGATTCTTAGAAAATGAGTTAGTCAGGCAGAATCTAACCCAAACTGCTATTTCCACAGATCATTGTAAACAACCATTTGTGTCAGTTTCATGCAGTCTGTTGTCACTCCTGTATGCTATGAATTGTCCTATCCTTTACAGATGGGCCCATGTAAAGCTAGAGATCATTGGGATGCCTGAGTCCCTTATCCATGTAAACTGGCTACTACTCACATTATTTTTCGGTGCCAATGATTTGAAACCCTAGAGTGGGCAGGCAATTTTAACTGAAAAACTGGGAAAGACTATTTAATAGTAAAATAAGTAATCAGGAAGCAAGTAACAGTGAATCATTAAGATGGTTAAGAAAAAATAAATAGAAAAGAGTAACTGAAAAAGCAAGGATAAAATTAAACAGTAATGATGATTTATAGTAAGATACTCTGAGACATGACAGAAGTCTCAGTACACCAAAAGGAAAATCTTGTTTGCTCAAATTATTTGTTTCTTCTGTCTAATGAATGTAATTCTAATATACAAGTGATAACACTGGCATTTCTTTGAAATGTTGATTCAGTTTAATTATGAAAATCACCAAGGTATTTTCTGGCTGCTGCATCACTCCCTGTACTAAGATTAATCACATCAACATCATTCATTTAATCTTCAAAGAGTAAGCAGTTGTCCACAAAAGCCTTCAAATAGCTTCATTAGTGCAATTTTTCAGACTCTAACACTTATCTGGCAGCATATGATTGAGAGTAAGGAAGGTCATTATATTCATCTGTTTCCTAATCCAGTTTATTTTTTAAGGTTTCTACTTTTTTTTTTTTTGTGGATAACTTTAAGCTCCACTTTCTTGTCCTTTATTATGGACAACCAAACCATGTGCAGTTTAAATGCAGATAAAATTGTTGGTGACTATCATGATTTACTCAGTTTGCAGCAGATGAATTTGAGCCAGAATGTGCTCCTCTCCCAAGCCCAGTGCTGATTTAACATACATATTGTTTTTGTCACTAATCACAAAAAAAAACCTTAAAATATGTTTACTTAAAACATGCAAACAAGGTTAAAAAGGTGAGACACACAGTAATGTGCCTAATGTTTTCAGTGCCAGACTGAGACTTATTAACAATGTTTTAGAGAATAAAAATAAGTCCAACCTCTCCCTATTATTAATATTTAATTACATGCTAAGAGCCTCATCCTCTTCAGTCTCCCATGGATGCTAAAAAGACCTTCCTTTTTTTGCATATTACTTAGAAACTTCTCAGGCACAACCCTGGGTATTTTCAAAATATCATGGTACCCAGTGTCCAATTAGCTGACACTGTGGTACAATCTTTGAAGCATTAAATTTTTTAAATATAGCATTGCAACCAAACACATTAACACCAAGTGTGACAGCTCACTATCACAATCACAATCACAATGACAACCTAGTCAGACACAATTGTCTTACCTACATTGCACTAAAACAGCCACTGATCAAAATTTACTTAGTGCTGTTGTTGAAAACTAAAGCCTCCAGGTTTCGTTTTGGAGCTTTAAAAAACAAAGACTTTATTAAAGTTTCTGCTAACATATTTGCCTGCAGCTCTCAGTGAATTTTGCAAAAAAATCCATCAATCAGAAAAGGGGAATCCTTGAAATGCCAGGCAGCAAATGTATTTTTTTAAAATATAGACTATTTAAATACCTATAAACTGTAAAAATAGCCATTAAAATGAATTAAAATTATCCATTTATTTAATTTTAGATTACAAAAAGAAAACAATTTTGCATTTAACAAAAAAAACTTGAGTAAAAATTTACAAAAATTAATCTTAAGGCTCTGGTGAATTGCCACCATTGCAAATATGCCAATCATTCAGAAGGTCTCCAAAAGCATGCGAACATGTTTGAACCACTAAGATGATTGAACTACTAAGGTATTTGTTTTATTTACAACTGGATTTAGTTTAGAGAGAGAAGCACAGGATAGTTCTGTAGCTGCAAAGCAATATATTTGTTTCTGTTGTCTCTATATCTCACAGAGTTATTTTCATTCCTTTCCCTGGCATACAAACAGCACTCATGCCCTGTCCTTGGTATGAAGTGCTATCTAAAATCAATTGCTATATGAAGAAAACAGCATAAACAGACTCCACGTAGTTCTCAACCCAACCTAGCCACTCAACAACGTAGAGGTGAAGCTTTTCTAACCAAGGGTCCCCTGAAAAAGCAAAGATTTTCTTTATGCTTCTACTTAGAAAAAAAAAAGAAAAAAAAGAAGAGGAAAATCAATATTCTCAGAAGCAGATGTATAAGATGATACCTCACTTGCAACTTGTGGTAGATAAGACTTCCCCAGCTTTGGTGCAGGAAGGAAAAACATAGGCTGGTGCAATATTTATTCAAGGCAGAGAAGATTAAGGCATATCTCAACATGAGTTTACATACAAGCTTTAGTCCTTGGGCTATTTATGAAATCCAGATTATTTTTTTCCTTGTGAACTCTTTGGCTACTGAAGATTCAATGCTTGGGGACTCCTCACTCGTGACAGATTAAGTCATGGAAATCATTTTATTTAGAGCAGGGGTCAGGATGCAAGAAAGTCACAACAGCTGGAATAGATGCTGTAGCTGAAGGGATACAGAAGCCACAGTAATATGCCTCCACAGGTATTTATCAGCCTTTTTTCATCTGGATATTTTAAGCCATGCTGATATCCCACCCTTTGTTTGAGGTGTAAGATGCCATATGTTTTTATTTCTACTTCCATATAGAAGAGCTTTCCTTTCAAGAACCAAGGGCCTCTGCAAAGGATTTGTTGTTGTTGTTAAGAAAAATAGCAAATTTGAGATTGGAGAATGGTGCTTTTTAAAACCTTTCCATAAATTGCTCTCAGATCTTGTCCCTAGATCTTGGCAGTATGAGGCCACATCATTTCAAACTGTGAACAACAGAGGGAATGACCAGATTCATCCTGCAGTTTGTCCCATTTCACTGAAATGCTTAGAAATTCTTATGCAAAGTAAGCTTATTTCTGCCTCTACCTTCCCTCTGCAGGACATGGTAGAGTTGGGGACCGCTATTCTGCCGTGCACTTTTAGACAGGAATCTTTGTGGAAAAGAAACAGCTGTATATCCTTGGAATCCTTCCATCCGCAGAGTTGTCTGCAGTCATGGTTCAGTACTAAAATCAGTATGTTCCTAATAACTTAGCCTTGAAGGGTGACATTTAAGCTCTCTTTTTCACTTCTTTTTATTCAGATACTTTATTCAATGTTATCCTCAGGAATCCCAAAGCTTCTAGGTCTCAATCAGGACTTAAAAGAAGGAAAATTCTTCAAACAGATCTTGCTGTGACAAATGTGAGTATTATGTGCTACTGTTCTTTACTGTTCTCCTCAAATCTCAGTTTCCCTAATTGCACATTACTTCTCTGAAAACTATGAATTATATAATGAGTTTAACCAAGACATATGCTGCAAGCACTCCTTCAGTTATCAAGCAAAGATAAGAAAATAAAGCTAATCACAGGGAAGGCATTTTCAATTAATCTGCCTCACTGTGTCCATGTACAAGTCATTAATTTACATTGGTTGCTTTTAATTTTAGCAATAAATGAACTTTTATTGTTAATGTAGGAGCAGATCCCTGAGTAAGTGACAATATCCCTGACAAATAATCAATTAAGGATGTATTTATATAAATAGTAAGAGCAAAATAACCTGTAATCCCTCAAGACAACCACGAATACAAATTTATTTAGATCATCCCCTAATAGAGAATTCACCTCTCCAACGGTCATGATCTGTCTTTTTTTTTTTTTTATTAACAATACACGAGTTTTCAATCAAAATTGGTACCAAGTGAAAAACCTTCTTCATAGAGCATGAAGAAGTAGAGATTCACCTTTCTGACAACCTTCTTTCCTGTCTTCTATATATCCTCATAAAATATTTACTCTGCTTCTGAATGACCACTCTGATTATCCTTAGACTCCTTTTCAGATTCCCTGATGATGTCATGGAAATGTTAAACCCATTATGCTAAGCTAGGACCTCCATCTACTGTGACCTCTTGGCACTAGCTTCTGAGGACAGCATGACACTTTTACATAAAAGTTAGTCTTCCTTTGGGTCATCAATAGGCGGACTCGTAATACATCAGTACTTCAATCAACACCAGGAAAATTTAACCAAGGCCATGTAAAAAGCCCAAACCCATTCTGTGCTTACAATAAAGTGATTAAAACATCTATGAAAAGGTACAATTATTTTCCATTGGAAAACAAGCATTTATATTATTTCACGGGTCCACCCCACAGGTAATACATGGCATTCCTTTTCATTAAGCTATTAGGGAAGTGATTAGTGACTAGCACCCTGCTCTAATTATCTTTAATGTAGTGTTTCAAATTGATCATGCATAATGCAATTAGAAATCATAATTAAATTAATTTATATTGATTTAAGCCTTTATAAGTTGTTAATAACCATGGCCCATTACATTAATTCCTACAAGCCAACATTAATATTTCCAATATGCTGGAATATTTCCCTTTTCCCCCCTTCCTTGCATCGCCCACTCCTGCAGGAGCTCGCAGGCGGTGGCTGTCGGGGGATGCTCCCGGGATGCGGCCGGCGGCTCCAGCCTGGCCCTCAGCGGTCCAGCGCGAGTGGGTGCTGGGGAGCGAATCGATCGCTGGCTCTAATGCGGGAATAATGACCGCTGCCCGGGCTGGCAGCCGCCCCTTCGATTTCCATGGAGACGGACAGACCCCG
>NW_005054327.1:2779907-2784303 GCF_000277835.1 Geospiza fortis | reverse complement strand
CCCCCGCCCGGCGGAAGGCTCCCAAACCTCCCCTCTCCAGACACTGACCTTGTACCGACCGCCCCATCCTTCCGTCCCCTTCTCACCCCCTCTGCAACACAAAGCTCGGGAGAAAGTTATTTGCCCCCAGTTGCAATTAAACTTGTGCAGCGCGGCCCCCTTTTCGGAAGAATATGCTTATAAACAGGCAGTAAATCATCTTAGGCGGAATGGCATGGGCCAGGTAGGACCCTCGAAAGGGAGCTCTACCCCCTCACCCCGTCTGACACCTTTCCACCCATACGAACGCTCCAGGGTCAAAATACGTTTTCCAGCGAGAAAGATGCCCGGCTGTAATAAAATCTTACCGTGGGGGGTGTCACAAATCATTTAAGAAACCATCTTTGCCTAAATAATATTTCCTTTAAAATAAATTCGGGATTCACAAATCACGATTCGGTTTGAAGAGGCATGAATTCTATTATATGTACAATTTAATCACGGGGTATTTAAAATAGACATTTCCATCTAAAATCCAATCAGAAATCAACACGGTACCTCGAGGCATTAAGATGATCATCTCCACTTTGCATTTGTAAACTGGTAGAAATAAATGTGGCTTGTGGATACCAAGAGGTCAAGTACGGCTGCTCAAATATTTTTCTTACAAAATGACGGATTTATTAGACAAATAAGTGGCCCGGCTGATGCAAAACCCCCAGTGATTGAATTTTGACGTTGAGTCAACAACAACTCGAACTACATCAGTGCTCCAAGATTTAGTTATGATGGTAGAGATTACTGAACAAATAGGAGGCAGAAATGAATACAGATTTCCTAGGATCTGCCCCTGGCACCCTCTTCTTGACATTCCCCTCCATATGCTATCCCTATTCACAGTGTATTCTAATTAAAGGACTGGGCTATGTCTTCTAATTTTACAAGAACTTTTAAATAATTAGTCTGGTGTGTGTTAAAAGGGACAGCTTCAGACATAAGGGGATTTCAGTCCCTTTAGGATCTCTCTTCGGCTTTGCAGTTATCATAGTCCCCTCCATGAGGAAGGGAGGAAAACGCCTCTGATTTGATTGCAGAAAGATGTGAACCCTGATCAAACTGCCGTATGCAAACACAGGCGTCCGCGGTTCATTTCCAGCCCATTCAAAGGGAATGCCTGGAGAGGGGGTGGGGGGGGGTAGGGTTGTGTCTGGGATTTTGGTGTGAGACTGGGGTTGGTTTTTTTTTTCCCCTTCCCAGTGGAAAAGATGTTGAGGGTTCAGCATTCCTGTGAAAATCTGTCCACCGATCCCAATCGCCTCTGAAACCAGGTCGGGCAGTAGCCTGCACTGCCCTGACAGCGGAATTTTTACCACGCTGAATCTGCCCTCTCTCCTTCCTCCCTCCTTTTCCCCTCCCTCTCTCCTTCCCCCGCTCCCACCCTACAGGTGTGTGTATCCAAAGAGAGTTCCTGGGTCTGGGCGCTGTCAGCCGGCAGGGAGCGAACCGTGTGCTGGAAAGCCTGCGTGAGCTGGGCGAAAGCCGTGTTATTCTTGCTTCATTTCTTCAGCGCTCTGAAGCGTTACTTTTACTTGCTAATCACGAAGGGGCGCTTAAATAATTGAGAGTACGTTTAAGCATAAAGCAGTCAGTTTCTAATCTTTTCAGGGGAAAAGGGACTAATCTGCACCTGCTGTGAGAGCCCTTTTTTTATTTATTCTGTATATTACTTCCACTCCAAGCTGGACCTGATGGCTCCAATTACAGTTGAGCCTTGCAGAATCCATAACCTCCCTTTCACAGCTCTTTTCTCTTCTCTCCTCCGCAGCAATAAACTTTTCCTTGGCAGAGAAAAGGGAGAGGGGTGATCTTAACAGACACCATTTAGCCAAGATTATAATTTATTTATTTTTTAAGAGAAGCTCTTCAGAATTCCCAAGGTCTCCAAATCTTCCTTCTTTCTATTGCCTCTACTGTTTCATATGCATATTTGTAGAAAAGAGAAGCACACGCAGGCTGTCACAGTGGTCTGGATTGTTTTTGGTTTTGTTTTGGGTTTCTTTGTTTTTTTGGGTTTTGGGTTTTTTTTTTTTTTTAACAGGGGATGATTCGAGAGGAGTGTTTTAAAGTAGATTTTCTCCTATTAAGCGTTTGGGAAGAAATTGTTTAATAAGCCTTTCCTGTACTACCTAATTTCCCTGCCGTGTTTTTACTTTGGGTAGAGGCATCTCAGAGTATTGCCAAAATTAATTCCAGATTTTTATCTCTCTAACCTACTTAGGATGCAAAAAGGAAAAAAAAAATCCCGTCAAATTAAAGTGAGTCCTCCTGTCTTGCCTTCTCCCAGCAAATAACTTGCAGCACCTAATAAATCTAGATGGAGTTCCTCATATAGCCCGGTGCAGAAATAATTATTGTCCTGGCTTGTTTCATGTCAGAGGCCTCTTTGGCTCATCTGTCATGAAACCAATTTCACTTTATTTACATCCATTTGCTAGTTTAATTACTGTGCTGATGAATAGCCTGAAGGAATTAAGTTACGAGTCTTTGGAAACCTAAAACGACAGATATATGGGTTACCTTTTAAATAGAGGAAGAAAATGATGGGTGGTGTGTGCACCAAAATTTAAAGGTAATAAGAGACTCTTTGCAAGGTGGAAATGCAGAATCAACTGACGCTCAGCCCATGCATTTCCCTCTGTCTTTATGTAAAGTATTACTTTGAGAGGCGCTCATATTTTTGCAGGTTTAATGCAATCTATATTAAAGCAAAGGTTCTGCAAGATAGGTGCCAGCTTGAGATCTAAGCATAGATGCATTCATTATTTTTCCAGCTACAGAAAGAGGAAAAATGTTAGAAAATAAGTCGAAAGTAAGTCTTAAAGACTGGCTTCAACATGACCTATGCACCGTACCTTACAATACATATCAATAGGGTTACTATCCTATGTCTGCAATTGCACAAATAATCTCAAGCGCCTCTTCCCTCTTACTTGCCTCTCTGTGATGCTCTGTACCAACAGAGGGGATTTCAACCAGCTAGGGGATCTTGTGCTTTTTATATAAACCTGCAAAACAATTGAGCTTATCCTTGTGTTAGCTGCAGCCTGCATCCTTTCCTCTTCTTCGGGTGTTTCTCCCATCATTTGCATCACACACATGCGTGTCACTTGACCTGGAGATCAGGGGTGGGGAACCTGCCCCATCCACCCGCACGGTCCCTGCTGCAGGATCCTGGCACACTGAAATGATCCTGCCCTCCCCTCCTCCACCACTCAGTAACTTTCCTGAGCCGTTTTCCTGAGCGGCTGCTTTTATAATAATCTAAAAATTCAAAACTTTATGCAGCGGGTATTTGAACGAAAGGTCAGTCTCTTTCATGGTCCCTCTCGGTCACCGTGAAAGGAAAAAAAAAAAATCCGGTGGCCTCGGAATTAGGTCGGAAGTGTCAATTGCAGGGGCTGTGCCCCCACGCGTCACCTACGGACTAGCAGACAAGGTCCAGGAGGAACCCGTGCGAGCGTGATCATTCTAACCCTGAAGACAAAGTCCCCCCAAAACCCTATCCTCCAAACAAAAGTAGAAACCAGATCTGAGAGCCCATGCATCTTCTCGGGTGCTGAGCCTGAAAGGCAGAATTTTTTGTGGGGCCATTGAGGGCTGCATGAAAAATTCACATACACAAGAGCTTTTACAGCACTCTTCTATACAGACTACTTCTTCTCCTTCTCCCCGTAATTTTGTGGATCCAACCCTTTCGTGGAGATCTCACGTGGGACAAACCTTCCTTGAAGAAATTATGTGAGGCAATAGGCAATAGGGCAGATATAAAAGCGGTGAGGATGGCCAGAGCTCTGGCTGCCTGCGGGGGAGACGATGCTTGATTCGCTAGAAAAAGCCTTCTCCTCAGACACACCCTCTGCAAGGAGATGGCTGAAGGGGTGGACAGAGACCCCCTTTGTCACACAAGTTGAGCAGCACTTTAAAACCAAATCCTTTGCCGAGGGAAACGCGAGCATCCTCCCTTCCTCCCTCAAAAATCGCTATCCACTAACCCGAGCTGGTTACACCAAGGCTATAAAAGAGCAGATCAAAAGAGAATTACAGCTGCCTATTCGAGGTACTCCTGGTCTTTATATCTGGGAGAAATGAAAGGAGAGAGTGTACAGCAACACAGGGTGGGGTATGAAAAGCTCCCTTCCCCCCTTCCCTGCCTCTCCCCTCTCCTCTCTCCCCCTTTGATTAATAGATCCATGTGGCTAACGGCCTGACATATGGTGTGCGAAGCAGCTTGAGATGGCACCTCGGGCATACCCTACGGCTATTAACATATTACAGGCTTCTGTGCAGCCGCAGACGGACAGAGGGAGAGCCAGGCAGGCAGACAGACAGACAGACAGCCTCCCCTCGCCCCGCGCCG
>NW_005054327.1:2776006-2779792 GCF_000277835.1 Geospiza fortis | reverse complement strand
GCCGTGCTGGAGTTCAAAAAGCAGGCGTGCCTGCCCAGAAGGATTTTAAAGTCCTGCGCCGCTTTCAAACGAAGAAGAGGAAAGCAACATCGGCATTACTCCTTATACATAAGCTAGGATTTTCTCCCTCTCCCTCTTTTCTTTTTTTCTTTTTTTTTTTATTCTAGATGAAATAAATATGTTGCTATGTATATAAGTCCTTTATCACAGAGTACACAAAAATGGCCTTCTGTGGAATCTGGTCGCATATACAATGCAGTGCCATCTCGCAGTGCAGAAAAGACTTTCCTGCCAGTGATCCGAAAGTTAGGGAACTCGCACCTAATGCACCTGGCGGTGTGGGAGAGAGGTTATTCCCAGCCGTGGCGTTTGGAAGGAGGAATTATATTACACAAAAAGTGGCTTAGAATGCAGCAAAACCTGAGGTTTGTTTGATACATTTCGAGGGTTCTGACAGAAACATACATCACCCCCTGCACTCTGCCTTGTAGATAGCTGTCCCAACTCTTTTTAAATTTGTTCTGGCTGTTTAGTTGGGAAATAAATGCTAATACCAGATTAAACGTTTCAGGTAGCTTCATCTTCTGATTTCAGTAAAATAGTGTTAATAAGGAGCTTTGATGTTGTTTTACTTTCAGACTGTATGCCTTAAGGCAGAAAAGCGCATAAAGGTACCTGGGAAAGTAAATTGCCAGAAGCGAAGAGCACCCCCCCCTTTCAAAATCCTGTAAGTACTCCTCTCTCTTACATCAAACAGACCCTACGCAGAGCAGCGCTAGCTGTTCTGAGATTTCCTGGCTTTCACCAATATCTCCTCTTTCAATGCACATACGGCGACGTGTGCCTCTGTGTTTATGTGTGCGCACATTTCAGTGTTAGCAGCTGCTAATGAAACTGAAGGTTATGGGGGAAAATATGAAAGGGTCATTGCCGTAGCTGCTTTTTTATTATGATTATTTTCTTTTCCTCTAATAAGAATACAAAATCCCGTGAGTAAAGCCTCCTAGAGATTTTCGGTGAGGAGTAAAGCCGATGCAACGTGAGTAGAGAACTGTAGATCTCCACCACGCTGAAGCAGCCCAGAATAAAAGTTTTGTATCCTGTATGCACATTTGGGGCTTTCTTAGCTATTTCGCCAGTAGCCCCCTCTATTCTTTCGGGAGCCCAGCACATCAGCATCGCAGATTCCTCACACACAATCAATACATTTTGCATAACACGAGTCTCCCTCGCACGCTCTCTTCTTCTCTTGCTCCCTCTCTATTCTGCTTTGCCTCTCGTCGGTGGCCGGGGTTTCTACACGGGGCTTTTTTAAAAAGAAATTAGCGCCGGCAATAGAGAGTCTCAAAAGCAAAACCTGCTTGCTCGCGTCAGAAATTTCGCTGTAGCCCACCACAGCAACCTTTCAAGCACGCGGTTCGGTTTCAGACAGACACAGCTTGTCTCCCTCCAGTATCTCCTCTTCCCCCCTCCCCTTCTATTCCTCTTACAGCAGTGCTTTAATAAAGTCACATAAGTGATTGAAATTAACATAAATCATTATTAGTTATTAGGATTTGCTCTAAATTACTCTGTGAATATAACACCAAACCCCATCTGCCACTCCTGCTCTAGCAGCAATAGATTGCAGATAAAATAAATGTCCTTACCCCATTAGAATGTTCCTGTCTCTGTAGCCAAAAGCCAAACAAAAGCAATAAATACAGAGCTTTTTTCTCTCCACTATTCAGCTGTGACTGTTTTCATCAGCTCTTCCTCTAGAAAAGCTCAATAGCTGCCTGAAAATATTGCATTTTATATCACCAAAGGGCGATTAATATTGCATTAACTGTATTTAACATTTTTTAAGCGCGAGTAATCTGAAATGAGTAAGTTTCTGTTACTAAATACAGGGGATGTCAGAGCTGGTGAAAACAGCTTAAAATATCTGTATAAACAGATTATTTGTTTCATACTTTGTATTTTTATAATGTTATGGTATAGTGTGCTCTGTTTGAAGTAGAAGAAGCCATGCTAATGGTCTGTTTAAAGTATTCTGACACTGTCTGGAGACATCCAAGTCTCTGCCTTCATTAAATGTTTATTGTCAACACTTCAGTGAAAAAAAAGTCTTGTGTAAGTGAATTTCCACTGCTGGATGCTGTCAACACTTTGTTTTATTCTGATCCGCGTGTACAAAAGTTTGTATACATTATGCTGAAGTGAAGAGAGGCAGAGATTTAGTGAACTATAATTAGTTACCAAACAAACTTTTGTTAGTAATTCGGTTTATATAATGACCATAATCAAGGGCTAAGTTATTTATATTGATGCCTCGTCTCCTTTCCGTGCAGCCCCCAAAAAGGTGTGTTCACGTTGACATACTATCTTCTTGTCAAGGAGCATCCTTCTTAAAATAAAGTAAAAAAGGAACAACAACAAAAAAAAAAAAAAAAGAAAATCAAACCAAAAGCATACACACAGATCTTACATCTTTTAGCTCTGCCTCACAATTTTAAATTTTTTTCTTCCACGCGGGCAGGGGGTGAAAAGCCCTCTCCGCACGCCGGTGTTTGCAGCATGAGCCGTCTGTCTGCTGCCGCTGCCGGACCCGGGCTCGGGGCGGTTTTTCCCCGCACCGGGACCCGCCCCGCGCTGCAGCCGTGCGAGGGGCAGGATCGCTCGGCGTTCTCGCCCAACGAGGCACTTCGGAGTCTTTTATGGCTCGCTTGTGGAAATCAGTGAGAAGTTACAATTTATCTTCAACGTACCAGGGCCGAGTGTCTTTTTAAAACTATTAATTTTTGTATAAAACCGTTTAGAGTGATTAACGTCTTAAGATATCATTTTTTAAAAGTAATTTTCCCTACCCCCCGACTGTCTGATAAATTTTAATTTTATATTAAAACAAAAAGAAGTGTTTAACCCCTTTTCCCCCAGAGTTAGAGATGCTTTGGTACACTTAGGTAAGCAGACTGAAGGAGTTAAAAAGCAGTTCAAAGGAGGACGTCTGCTTTCCCAGAGGGGCTGTGACTCCAATTTGGGAAGCAGATTTTGCACGTGCAGCTGTCCCTGGACGACCAGCCACGGCGAGCTCCGGAGCAGGGCTTGGCTGGTGACACGGCCATAAACCCGCACCCGCGCAGGGACCGGGCTCCCGGGCCCCTCTGCCCGCGGGAGCACCGCGCTCAGTCCGTCTCAAAGTTGCGTCTCAAACCAGCAGGCGGAAAGGCTCTCGGCGGGGGAGGGCGAGCATCCCGCGGCGCCTCCGCCCCCCGCGGAGCAGGCTGGGCCCTCCGGTGCGGGCCCTCCTTCTGCCACGACTGCTTCTTCAAAGATTTATATGTGACATCTTATTTTAAATTAACTTTTGAGCCCTGGGTTTCATTCATCCATCCACGCACCCACCCACCCGCCGCCTGCCTATCTGTCTTGCTACGATGCGAAGAGACTTGCTTGCAGTTTTACCACCTCGGTCTCATCTCTGGGACCTGTATATTCAGCTGACCTATATATTCATCCACTGCTTTTCTCCCAAACCGAGCCTCCTTCAGGTGCGAAGGGGTCGCAAAGGAGGAAAAAGAAAAAGCCTCCCAAAAGCAGAAAGGGGAAGGAAGGGAAGGGGAGGAGGGGGGGAAGCGTCGTGCAGCACGCCTCCCATCAAGCTGTCTTGACAACAATTACTAAAGTTTTTAATTAGCCTCTTGTTATAATTCATTTTATTAATTTTCTAAATCTCAGCCCATGAATTATTAACGGCGGCCCCGTAATTGTGTTTGCAGCGGCGCACGTGATGGCGGCAGCCCC
>NW_005054327.1:2771070-2775981 GCF_000277835.1 Geospiza fortis | reverse complement strand
CGCCCCTCCGCGCCCCGGCTGCGCAAGGAAGGGAACCGGGCAGCGCCGGGCCCCGCTATTTTATCAATTCTTAAATAACATAATTACCCATAATCAGACCCTCGTCTGGCAGGTGGAAACAGGTTCCCAAGCGGATTAGAATTCTGCTGCTGATCTTTTAAAAATCAATTAGGCTTGCCTCCGCTTTGGAATCAGCAGGAAAATATAATAAAGCTTAAAAAAAAAAAAAATAGAGCCGGCTGAAAAGCGAGATATAAATAACTGGAGGGATTTAAAATCGTTTGGGAAATGCCAGAATAACACAGGGCACCACCGGCGCTATCAAGCTTTATGCGCTCGAGTCCGTCAGAGTTAAAATAATTATCTTTCGACAAATCTATTTCTCTTCGGAGGAAAGGGGTAACACAGGGAGGCGGGGAGGGAGGCACATAAACCATAAAGTCAGTGCTGTAGGACACTTCATTCTCCTTCTGGGAAGCCTTTTTACTTGTTGAACCAGGACCGAATTAGTCTTAATATCACAGGAGAGTAAAAATCAATACGACCGTGGCAGTGGGTGTCTGTTACTCACTTATGATGGCCTAATCTAAGTTGAAAGCAGGCGGAGAGCAAGTGTTAGGCAGAAATTCCGGGAGCCAAAGCGCGTCTAGTAGACCTAGGACTGGAAAATCACACTAGGAAACACTAGGAGAGCGGCGAGATACCTCGGCTGTGGAGAAAAAGGCCGTTCAAGGGATGACAGCAGCGGAACGCTCATCGGCAAGGGGCGCAGGCTGGAGAGCAGGAGTCGTCAGAGCCGCCGCCCGGCAGCGGCCTCGGCCCCTGGCACATGGGCAGTGGGGGGGGATTTCTACATTTTTTGGCCACAAATGGCCCTTCTCTATGCGAGAAGCTGCGCACTGCTGGGGAATGAATGCGAACACATGTTCTGCCTCTTCGTCTTTTATCTTACTTTTTTCCTCGGATACAAAAGTTTTATTAGTCCTTAGGTTAAACCTTCTAAACTAACTTTCTCTTTCTTTCTTTCTTTCTTTCTTTCTTTCTTTCTTTCTTTCTTTCTTTCTTTCTTTCTTTCTTTCTTTCTTTCTTTCTTTCTTTCTTTCGAGGGATTTATTAAAAAAGCCTCACGAGAATTTTGTGGCTCTGTGAACTATTCAGATTCATCTGACAGAAAGCGGGACGTTTTCGGTTTTGCACAGTTTCCTACCATGAAAAATAGGAAACTCTGCAAAGCTTTTAGTTTCACCATCTGTTTTATTAACATACTTTTTTTCCCCCTTTGTAGTCGATAAGGATTGTACTTATTACAAAACAAACTCCTCAACTTTTCAATACATACATCGGTCATTACTGAATGATACAAATGTGGTATCGCTTTCAACATTTCAATCATTTGGGGCAGATGAAAAAGAAAACCCGGCATTTGTAATTATTTTTATTTGTTCATTCCTGACTCTCCAAAAAATGATATCCGGTAATACTTTTCTATAAAATAATATTTTTACAAATGCATTTATTAAAAATTCTGATGACATTTCAAGTTAATAACAACAGAAACAAGTCAATTTCCGGTGGACGAGATCTATGGGTTTTTTTAAAAATACCTTTAGTGCTTATTTTTTAACATCAACAGTTGTTTAAAATCACAGCTTTTTTAAACGTATTATTCTTTTCTGAACATCACGTGTCTTGGTTCACAGATTTACCGGCAAAATTAAAAAGATTTGGCTAAAATATGTCTACAGAAGAAATAATCCCAGCTATTAAGTAACTTTTTACATTTGGCATCTGATCTAGTCACAGGTCATCAGAAAATAGAAAGAGGTTCTTTGATCACTTGAAGCAGTAGGTGGCATCCTATACGTTCCTAATGAACAATTGCATTCACAACATAAGGAGAGATCAGTTTAGGATTTTCATATTTATTAACCCAAAATAAAAATAAAGTATCTTGATACATAATTAAGTGCAATTAGGCCAGTCAGAACAACATATAAACCTGAAACCACCCAAGCTTTTCTTCTTTATACATATTTTGTAGGTGCATAATCCTTTCCAGCACACTGAAAAGAAATACTTCAGAAGTCCTTCTTAAAATTTTACTTTGATTTATATTCTGCAGTTATAGAATAAACTTCAAGAAACACACGCAGCTAATATATAGTTAATTTTATTCAGAGCACCGATTTTCACATAAGAGCTATCTCAAAGTAATGATTTCTGGATTTAGCAGAAAAATACATCTCTCACTATTTTCTTTTTGGTAGAATTAGTCTTATCGTCTAACGGCCATACCTTGAATTTACCAGCCGTGGAAATATTTTTCTTTTTTTTAAATGCACCCAATAATGGTAATAATAACTATTCTGTTTTTACGTTTGTTTTATTTGTAAGTATGCTGGGACACATCTCCCTGTTGTATTTTGGCGTACAGAAATATTTCTGATAGAAATTAAATAGACTAAAGACACAACCAAGGAGAAAGCTCAGCAAACATACATGGACAGGTAGATTATTCAGTGAGACATTTCAGGATCCACACGTGGTTGCAGTTTGTAACCTTTTGTTGTTGTTGTTGTTGTTTTGTGCATTAAAGAAAATATTTACAATCGTCTTTCTTATCTTTTTTTTTCTTTTTTTTCCCCCTCTTTTAAATCTAAATACAAGAACGTGACAAGAACGTTTGTGTTTTCGGTGAAAACAGGCAGTTAAACTGTGAAATTACACCATCCACAAAAGATTCTACCAGAAGCTAGTCTATTTAGTGCTCAGTTTCAAAATGCATAGAATGTTTGCGCTGCAAACAATGATACACAAAATAATAATAATAATAATATTAATAAAATAAATAGATAAATAAATAAATAAATAATATCGAGACTTTATCACGGATCTTTCTATGCCTTTTCCCCCCTCTTTTCTTTTCTTTTCCTTTTCTTTTTTCTTCTTTTTTTTTCTTTTTAAATTTTTTTCAGACCATGTCATGCATAATTTCAGTCTATTGATTGTTTTGATTTAAACGGAATGGTATTCTCTTTTCAGAAATTCTTTTTTTATTAGAAAGCCTCAGCAGTCTCTCGGCAAGAGACAGAGTCAGAGATGGCTTCTGAACATCACCCTCTTTTTTACCTAGCAAGCCCTGATAATTTTGTTTGTTTTCATTCCGTGAGACATGTAACGATTATTAGCAATACCGGCATGGTTATTACAGAATAACATCATCGCTTCCAATCCAGGAGACTGCGATAGTGCAAATTGAACCCCACACACTCCTTCCAAAAGCCTTCCTCCACGTAGCGTTTATGATACACAATAAACGACTTTTAAGCCCAAGAGGTTTTTTTGTCGTGTGTTTGTTCCCAACATGCACATCCCTCAGAAACAAATGTCATTCCAAACCCATCACCGGTGATTTCTTTTGCCTACCGGGTGCAATAACCTCCAGCCCTTGGAGGAAACCAAGGGGGGACCTTAACCTAAATCCAGCAGATTTGGTGGGGATGCCGGGGGGCATGCGGTTGGGAGCAGCGGGGAGGGAGGGAGGAGAAAGAACATAGTTAACCATGAGCCTTAATGAGTCTGAACATAATCTTTTGGAGAGCATCCCCGCTCTGGCAGGTTTGGCATCTGCCTCCAGATGCATCTCTGCAGAGAGAGGGACCCGTCTTTGGACACAGCTGGAAACGCAAACCACGCAGGCGAGGGAGAAGAGACAAAGGGGTTGTGGAGTAACTTTTTTTCCCTTGTATTCGTTGAGCTAGCTAGGATTATTGAGGCAACAACGGAGAGGAAAGGGACTGCTCCTTAGCCTCGGGGGTCCGCTCCCCCGCTCCCGGCCCTTGCCCCGCTCTCACCGCTCCCCCGGCACAGACAAGACCCATCGCCAAAGCCTCGCGCAAAGCCGCGTTCGAAGGAAAATAAAAAAAAAAGGGAAAAAAAAAGGCCCAAAGAAAAATAAAGATCAAAACAAACAAACAAAAAACCCAAACCCAAGCCAACTAAAGAAAAAGTTCCCCCGCGCCAAACCACCGCTGTCCTCATTCATTACTAAGCCAGGGTAAAGAAAAAAAAGCAGAAAGTAATGAAAAGAGACCCAAACCAAACGTAGCATCATCATCACCAACAGTTTCGCCTTCCGGGTTTGTTGGTTGGTTTTGTTTTCCTTCGGAAAGTTGTGACTTAGGTTTCTCGGTTTGTGGCTGTTGCTGTCACGGTATTTATTGGTGTGTGTCTGTGTGTGTTTACGCTTTAAGTTGCTCTTTCTCCCGCTTTCTGTCGGGGCGCTGGGGGGCAGAGAGGGGAGAGGGCCGCAGAAGTGACCCCCCTGGGCTTCTAGAGCGTTTTTACCTCCTCTCTCCTCCTTCTTCTCGTTGGTGTCCCGGTGTCTTTTTTGTTTTAATAATTGATAGCGCACCCCCCCACACTCTTCTGCTTCTGTCTCTGGTTGCAAAACCAAACCCGCACCACGTTCTTTTTGAGGTCCAATTTCTCGGCGATGGCGGCGATCTTCTCGGAGGAGGGCCGGGGCTGGACGGCGAAGTACGCCTCCAGCGAGCGCTTCTCCGGGGCGGCGATGGAAGTCCGCTTGCGCTTCTTTTCGCCCCCATTGAAGAGCTCGGGCTTGTTCATTTTTTCCCGCTGGGCGCCCTCGGCCTCCTCCAGCCAGGCCTGCAGGATGGGCTTGAGGGCGATCATGTTGTTGTGGGACAGGGTGAGGGACTCGAAGCGGCAGATGGTGCTCTGGCTGAGGGAGCCCACACCCGGGATCTTCAGGTTGGCCAGCGCCGAGCCCACGTCGGCCTGGGTCACCCCCAGCTTGATGCGGCGCTGCTTGAAGCGCTCGGCGAAGGCCTCCAAATCGCGGGGGTCGGCGTCCACGTCGCTCATGCAGCCCATGTGTGCCGGCAGCCC
>NW_005054327.1:2769429-2770543 GCF_000277835.1 Geospiza fortis | reverse complement strand
GGGGCGCCGCCCCGCGCCAGCAGGGTCTCATCTAGGCTGGCGAAGATATTGCTCTGCAGCTGCAGGAGACACAAAACAGAGCGGGGTGCGGGGAGAGGAGGGCAAGGGGGCAAACAGGGGGCAAAGTGCGGAGGGGGAAGGGGACGGGCGGGGGACAGCGTGGGGTTGCGGGAGCGATGTGGAAAAGGAGGGGGGAAGTCGAGGGAGGGGAGAGAGAGGTGGGCAAAGTTAGGGTGACGGCCGGGAAGGCGGCAGGAGGATGAGCGTGTAAGGGAAGCATGGGATCGAGCCAAGGGATTGGGGGAAGCGTGGTACAGCAGGCGACAGCCCGGGGAAGTGAGGAGAAACAGGGGGATGGGGTAGAATAATGGGGGATGGGAGGGGGAGGAAGCGAGGAGAGGGAGCAAAACGGGAAAAGAAGCAAAGAGGAGAAAGGTAAGGAGGCAAGGGGGAATCGGAAAAGGAGAGAAGGAAGGAATGAAAGGAACAAATAAATTAAAAAATTAAAAGGGGGGAAATGGAACGATAGGAGAAGAGAAAGGAAGAGAAGAAATGGATCTGTAACTCTCAGCTGGGGAATTGTGTCAAACACAAGAGCACATAAAACGCATTCCTTTTCAGAGGCCGAGTCATAAAAATTAATACAGAAAGTGGATGAAGTCGGAGACTCGTGTGAACACCGCTTTCAAAAAAGATCACAGGCGCTCAGATGATTGCAGAGGAAGACATGAAAAAAACATTAAGCGCCGCTTGTCAAAATGTGCCTCGCAGCGGTTTTTTTATTAATGCACATACACATACATGCAGTATACAGAAAGAGAGAGAGAGAGAGAAAGAAAGAAAGAAAAGTGTGTGCTTGTAAGGGAGAGAAAGAAAGAAGAGAGCTGCAGCTGTCTGTCCCTTACCGGTGGAGTTGGTAGACATGCTCTTCTTATTGCTTCCGAGCTGGAGTGTAGAGAGGGGTATTTGTGCTCAGGTAGGGTGGGATGCATGGCAAAATGAGGCTGTTTGCTGTTCATGGACATCATCTTGAAGGCTTGGCATGTAAATCCACAAACACTCCTAAAGTCGGAGGAAAAGTGCTCTCCGGGCTCTCTCCTCCCGCCGGGGGAAG
>NW_005054327.1:2744601-2768793 GCF_000277835.1 Geospiza fortis | reverse complement strand
GGGCCCCCCCCGGCCGCCCCCCGCCCCTGCCGCGAAGTGTACATCGGCTCCTGGAGAAGACGGGTGGCGGCAGACATTTGTTTGAAACACTCGGAGGCTATTGTTTTCCCTGTAATTTAATTTTCCCCCACCCCGTGTAGTTTTATTGCACCTATTGCTGTGCCAGGCGCCGCGGGTGACAGCCGCTGCGCCCACGCGGGGCGTGCGTGTGCGTGAGACTGCATCTCCTCCTGCATCTCCTCCTGCATCTCCCTCCTGCTGCCCAGCCCCAAGTCCTGCTCCGTGGGAAACCCAACTTGCACTGGCGTGGCCTGAAGCAGAAAACAATCACCAACTCTTTCTTTCTTTCCTTCTTTCTTTCCTTCTTTCTCTCTCTCTCTCTCTTTCTCTCTCTCTCTCTCTCTCTCTCTCTCTCTCTCTCTCTCTCTCTCTCTCTCTCTCTCTCTCTCTCTCTCTCTCTCTCTCTCTCTCTCTCTCTCTCTCTCTCTCTCTCTCTCTCTTTCTCTCTTTCTTTTCTCTCTTTATCTGTCTCTCTTTCTCCCTCTCTTTCTCTCTTCTCCCTCCCATCCTTTTCTGTTTCTTACTCTTCTTTCCCTCCCTTTCCTGTGGTTTATCCTTAGAATACTCTTGCCTTTGAATCAAACAGCTGAGGAGTGACACTGTTGGTATTATGAGTGATTTGGGATTTCCGTCCCGTTTTAGAGTAGATTCTATTTTTTCTTGTAGTTGCTTATGAAGCCTGAGGCAAAACTACGTAAGGAGCCAATCTGCTACCGGGCCTCTGAGATTAGTTCGAATCCTTAGCGAGCGGCCCAAGGTGAATCCTGTCTGTCCCTTGGGGCACCCTGGAGCCGTCCCTCGGTGACCGATCAGATGCTGCCTTGCTTGTTTCAGCAGGGCTGCAGGCAAGCGGGCAGCGGGGAGAGGCAGCGGGGTGTTTGGATCAGGGATGAGACAGCCTGGGAGTGCATCGGAATTGTTCCGTTTCTCCTGAGCGCCTCTTATTTATGCGCATAAACACAGCCGAAAGGTCGCGCAGGAAAACACACAGGCGCACACAACAGCACACACCACAACCCCAAGTGAAGACACATTTGTCTTCATAAGCCTTTCCCTAGCTCCCTAGCCAGTCCAGGAGAAAGGAGGGGACGTCTGCCAATTACTTGTGCGAGAGGGAGCCAGGTCTCCATCCATTACCGTGTCCCTTGGGGCAGCGAAATGCAACTTCATCTCTGAAGGGGGTGAACTTGAAACTGGGATTGGGCTCTCCTTATTTATCGAAATCATTGTATCAGAATCCACAAACCATACTTTATGTGTATTTATTGACTTTTTTTTTTTTAAGCCATGAGTTATTCTAGCCACTTCTCAGCTACTATCCATTGTAAAGGAAAAGGCTCCTGGGAAAGGGATGGGGAGTAAGGAACTGGGGGACATTAGGGTTTTTCGCCAAAGCTGCTGAAAAGTGCCCAGCTCCAGGAGCAAGGCCCGAGCTGAGCAGGCTGCCGTTCCCGACCCAGCCCAGAGCCGTGGTGCTCCCGGGCGGAGCTCGGCGGGGCAGGAAGGGGGATTATCGGGATCACGTCTCGTCCCGTGGAGGAACGCGAGGGATGCTGTTCCGTTTGGGATGCATGGGCGCTTATCAGTGTGCCTCTGGCGAACCCCACTCTCCAGGATGCTGTCAGACCAAGTTCATCAGGTTTCCCGAAGGAAAACGCTGAGAGAAGGGAAAATTGTGCAAGCGGTGGCACAGGCGGCCGCGTGGAGGGTTTCCAGGCTAAGCGGTGACCTGCCTTCCTGCCCACATACCACCGGGCACTTGCCTTGCCTCTGCGCCCGGGTCTTTAACTTCTGGGCTGGCAGGGCTGGCTCGGGGCAGCGAGGGCAGGCGGGGAGTGCAGACAGCCAGGGCAGGCAGCCGCTAGAGGTATGGGAACATACCATGGCTATGGTAGGTGCTGCTGGACGAGACCTTCTCCTTGGCTGGAGGACATCAACCCCCACCAGTACTTTTAAAACGACGCCTTCTGTTCACTGGCTTATTTTGTAAGGCCAGAAAGGCAGAGAATTCAGCCTTTCTCCCACCTCCACCCCCAGCGCTAGCCGGAGGCTGAGGAGGTGAGGACCTTTAGGAGTTCTGAGCATCCCATCTCCGAGGTGTCTTCTGAACCCTGGGATGGGAGTGGACGCGCCGTCTCTGCAGCTTGCCATATGCATCCTACTGGATTCTCCTCGGGGGAAAGCAGTCCCGCCCGGCTGGAGACACACCCCCTGTCAGGGACTCCTCGCTCCATCACTGAAACCGCGCGGGTGGCGGCCGCCCGAGGGACGGGGGTGGCGGCGTGCGCGGGAGCGAAACCTCCCGACCCCGGGGAGGAATGCCTCCTTAGGGAGTTGCAGCCAAGTCTTCCCTCTGTCTGATCTTTCAGGAGAGGGGAGAAGAAGGACAAGAGGGTTTTTTTGTGGAGCACCGTTTGGTCTGTCACTTATCAAGACCCGGAGGAAAGACTTTTCTTCTCAGTCCTTGGGACTTTTTTTATTTTTTTTTTCCTCAAGAGCTAACTTTAGGCTAACTTTTAAAGCATCGCTAAAAATTCCGCCTGACCGTAACCCCCGCTACGGCGGTGCTGCAGCAGCCGGTCCCGGCGCTGCCGTGCTGCTTGCTTGGCCGCACCGAGCGCAGGGGCTGCTGCCCGAGGGGGCTCCCCGGGGCCCGCCGGGAACCTGCACCCCTTGTCACCAGCCCCCGGTGCCCCCCCTGTCCCCGCCACACACTGCCAGCTCCCCGGGCAGAAGGCTTGAGCCAGGCTCAGAATCGCGCGGGCCTGGTAATAGATTTTATTTTAATGTTCGCTGCTGTTTCTATTCCTCGTGGGTGCGCCCAGCCTCATGAATACTGATGGTAATAAACTCGCAGGCTTTGCGGAGCGAGTTCATTGGCGACACGACCAAGCTGTAGCCCTACGTTTATGGCCCGAGATACTCAATAAAGCAAGGGAGGCATATATATATACACATTTACTTGTCTCCCGTAGTTTTCTCCGGCTTCAAATGCAAGAAATAGGCAGAATTCCTTAATTGACTGAACTGCCTATCTCGAGAAAGCAATAAAGTAACCCCTTATTCCCACAGTGAAACGATTTATAAATTAATTACTGTAACCCATTGTATTTGATTTCTCTTTTTAGGATTCCCCAAAGATGAATATACTAAAGCTTATGATATTAACTATTAACGTCTGATCACAGTTCGCTATATATCCCGACAAAAAAATAGCTGATGTGGATCTCACCGCTCACTCTAAACCCTCTGGATATTCTCATTTCAGCAAATGTTAGCTTTACACTTTGCAGTTGCGGTATTTGTCCTACCCTGAGTGTCACTGGGAGCACTGAGACAAAACCTACAGTACATGTGTTATTTGGTGAAGTTCACAGAAAGTCAATATCCCATTTAAAGTAAAAGCCATTTTTCCTTTAAATGATCAAAATTAACCTTCAGAAGAAAAAAACAAAACCCACAACAAAACACAACCAACCCTTGGGTGAATGCACAAAAAGTATTTCCTTGTCCTAATGAGGACTTTCCTTACATCAGCAAAGACCTGCTAATTACTGATGTACAAGCCACAACAATTGCTTTTGCAGCCAAAGTGTAGAATGTTGTCATATTAAAAATTGAAACGCTTGATGGTGATTTAAGTCCCAAGGTAGTTCACAACGTCCCCTTTCGGGAAAGGAAGGAGCCCGGAGCAGCTAGGGAGAGGTCCTGTTGGTAGTAAAGTTTCTCGCTCTCTATTTCAAGTGGTGCGGAGGAATTAAAAAGCGCACCGAGAAGCCCTTCCAGCACAACATCCCAGAAACATCCCTGCTCCCTTGCAGCCCCGCTCCGTGGGCAAACCGGCTGCCGGCTTTCACCCGCGTCCAGGATCCCTCGCGCTGCACGGACGCCACGTTTCGGCGGGGCAGCCGGAAAACGCAGCTTCCCGCCCCCCGAGAGGCACGAAGGGCGCTCCGAGGGGACAGGGCTCTGTCCCAGCCGCGTCTCACCGCGCCCCGGGCCCCGCTCGGCTGCCCAAACGGGGAGCGGAGCGCTCGGCTCCCCCCGCCCCCCCGCGCGAATCAAAGCACCTTCCGAGGGGCTGGGAAGTAGTTGCCTTGTCATGTAACACATTGCCCTGATTTATTATAAAATTTTAACGAAATCATGCATATTTTAACAGCCTTTAATCACTGCATGAAAATTTAATTCATGAACTGTAGCGCGTTTAAATAAATGAAGTGTTAATTCATTAGGATTAATTAATTTGTTAAAGGATTGTGTGCAAGGTTAAGGTGGAAGAAAAACTCTTTGTTGGTTTCAAGTCTTAATCACCGCGTTTTGTTAACAGTGAAGGTGGGGAAAAAACCGCATTGAGGGCTTGTGTGGGGCGGGGGAGCCCGGGGAGGACAGCATCGGGGAGGAGCGAGCCCACGGCCCACGGACACGGGACACCTCGGCCTCGCCCGGCCTTTTTTCCGAGCTGGGGACCGTAATCCTGGCTGAGCAGGTGGAGATCGAGACCCTGGTGGGAAGGGATGGGGCAGGAGCATCCCCACGACCCCCTCTGGGCAGGGCATATGGGCTCCGTGCCGCTTTCCTGGCAATCAGTGCCAACACTTCTGTCTCCAAAATCTGGGGACAGCTCTAAGGCGGCCAGGATAAAAAGCACCCCCGACACGGTTTTCTGTGAGAGCTGAGTGGCCTCGGAGCCGCCCAGCCCTGGGGCTAGTCCGCAATGCTTTCCCAGGCATGCTGCCAAGGGGAGAGTGACTCGGAAAAGGGACAGGGACTATTCTCGTCCCATCCCTGGGTTCCCCCGGCACTTTCTGCTGGCTTGGAATGGGCACCCAATGGCCCCATGAGCATTATGTAGGAGCAGCTTGGCTACTTGTCTTCTTAGCTTCCCTAAAAACCAGCACCCACACAGCCCATAACAGCTTTAGGGAGGAGATAATGCTTTCTACTTAGGAGAAAAGCTGAAAAAACCAGGAATACTCAGCTTCATTTGCTCTGCATCCCATTTTCACTCTCCTCTCTCACCACATTCACAGCTGTCAGAGCACACACAAGCTTTCTCCTATGCCAGCTTTCCCCTCCACCCTCCAGCTAATGAAGGTGGCTTTTCCTGTTAGGGCTGAGGGACACTGAGGCAGTACCTCAATGCTGAGCCACAAAGGCAGGAGAGCCAGGCCAAGCCTTTAGGCCAGGCCTGACAAGCAGGTGGCTTGTCACAGCAGCAGAGGACTGCTGCAAGGGATCAAGGTGCAGGAAGGGCTGGACATGGATTAGTAGCCAGAGGGGCAATCCTTGGAATAACCACAAACCTGCATATTGAGTTACCTCAGAGCTCCTTTTCCCTGGTTCAAACCTGGGAAGGAAAAAGTGTAGAAGCCTTAGTCCATTTACACGGGGATGCTCTTATGCCAAAAAGTAGCAAGGAAGGGTTGTCCACAGTTTGCAAAACTTTAACCATAACCACAGCACGAAAAAGGTGTGTAAGGGCTGTATTTCAAGCCCACAGTTGGTGGGAGTCAGAGGCATGACTTGGATGCTGCGCAAGAATCAGGATCACACTCAGTTTAAACTGCCTTGAAAGGGCATTATTGGGTGAGGGAAAAAGGTGAGAAATGAAGAAGGTTTAAGGATGAGAGACCAAGTTAGCACACCTTGTACTGCATATAGAAACTGTGCATTGTGCTCCTTGCCGCCTTTTTAAAGGTTCTTCAAGAAGAGACAGCAGAGCACATTTAAAGCCAAACACAGCCCAAGTTTGTGTCTGGTGCTCGTAGGCAGAGCTATTCTGGTAGCCCCTCACCTGAGGAAGAAATACCAAACAGAAATAAGGCCTATAGGGAATGGTGGATAAGCAGGTCACTTGCCAGACTTTGTGTGGGTAAAACTGAGCAGGTCACTTGCCAGACTTTGTGTGGATAACTCAGGATAACTAAGTAAAAACTTGACTTTAGCACTCCTGCTCTTACAAATAACCCAAAACATTTCACTAACAACAAACTTAGATTGGTAGCAAACTCACTTCCCTGAGCTCCTTAAAGTCCTGGGGAACATTCTCATGTTAAAATCTGCAAACTGTGTTGTATTTAGTACAGTAGGTATTACTAGATGAAGTAAAAATTTTATGAGTTATTAAATATCATTAGACATAATAAATCTCATCTGTACATCACTTGGAAATGTCTATTGTCTCAATAAAAATTCTAATAGTAAAGTAGTAGATCTTGTGTATTCCAGTTCTACATTACCACATAACTAGGTAACTACCATGAAAAAATAGCAGCAATGACCTCTAGTTTAGGCCAGTTTATCAAGTGCAGAACGAGATCAGGCAAGCAAGGCAGCGACAGAACACAGCCTGGAGAACTGAAACCCCGTGTACAGCTGAGAAATTTATACTTGAAGAAACCCCAGTCATTACTTTTAGTTGAAATTTTGGAGTTGATATGGCACTGATCACACTACCAAATTTTAAGCCAAGAGGAATGAAACCTTTTTAACCTTAGGCTTGGCTCCTCTATCCATTCAAGCTGCAAGACACATGTGGTCAAAACATCTGTATTGAAAAGCACGCCTGTATGTGGTGTTCGTACTCAAAGGATGAGTAACATAACAAAACGCCTTTATTCTAGTTTGATTTCAGGCATGACACCAGTTGTATTCATGCCTCTGTAAGTGGAAGTGAAACATGAAAAATCAGTGTAAAATGAAGGCCATAAATTCACTGCCCCCGCACCACAATGAAACAAACCTGCAACACACAGCACTTACTGTGTGTTTGTGATTGCTCTGCAACACAAGGATGTTTTAATAAAGTCTTTGTCTCTTCTCCCAAAGACTTGAAGCAAGGCAGCATTTTTTTGACTCTTAGTAAAACTTGCCAAATCAAGTAACAGATAACTTAGTCGGTTTTGAGAGCTCCCTAATTTCTGAAATATATATTAAAATTGAACAACTAGATTTTTCTGTGAAGATTAGAAATTCAAGTGGTATACTGAAAGCAGTGTATGCAAGTACAATGCCATCCTGCCTGTCACCACGAAACAGTCCTTGCATGCATGGCTTGAATGATGATTTTTTGGTAAAGCTCAAAAAAGAAAAGTCCCAGTTCAGAATGAACACATCAATTGCACAAATGCATGCTCACATTACAATGGGAGGTGTAGTTCTTGTTCAAACAGCTTACAGAACCTAACTCTACAAGATGAGCCAGTCTATTGAAATTTTCCAAGTGGCTATCACCCTTTTCAAAGGGACAAAGGGCAGCATATGGATTTTTCATATCATAGGTATTGATGAAGCGAGGACATCTGTTTCTAAGAAATGCCATCAGAGTTCTATATAAAAAAAAAACCCTCTGCATCTTGTAATTAAATATGGCCTTAAAAAGAACTTAAAACACAATAATGCAAAGAAACCAATTTTGCTCTGCTGTTTAATTAGGTCTCCTGCCTGTAGCAGGCCATCACATTATGTTGACCTGTGCAATACTTTCTGGAAGAGTCACCTCCAGAGAGGCTGAAAACCATTTCCATCAACTGCATCGATGCTGACACTGGAATGGTACTGTGTCTAACAAGGAGGAGGAAGGGAGATTTAAAGGTTTTTTTTTGTGAATAAGTTTAGGTTTATGCTTTACAAAACTTAGATATGCATTTTCCAAATTAGGGGGAAAAAAAGTTCCCCCTTTTTTTTTTCTAATTCAATATTTGAGGCAACATGAAGGATTACAGTGCTTATAACATGTTTTATTCAATTCACATAGAAAAGCATGCAGTATTAATGTAAAATGGTACAGTATTAATGTAAGATGTTCAGTGCACATTAGGTAAACAAATCATTAGCATACAAACCCATTTTTATGGTCTATACAGGCATACTAAACACATTTAGAATAACAATGATTTTTGGGCACTAAATTAAAAATTGTGCTTAACTTCAAAAAGAGACAAGCCATAATTACAGTGTTAAAAGTGATGCTTTCTAACTGAAGTGCTGTGACCCTGAAAAGAAAGGAGCTGCTACCTTACACGCACTTAAAACAAGAGTTTCAGTACAGTACAGTACTATGAAATAGTCTAAGCAGAAACATTTCCTCTGGGAGACAGGTTTTATGGCAAAACTGGCATCAATTTATAGCAATTTCATGAATCCATAGGATATATGGCCACTAGCTGCCTTACATGCACAAAATGTAATCTTTAGGAATGGGAAATGTAACCTTTAAAACTAATTCTTACATAAATGACTAATTTGACAAGACCACTTAGAACTGTCAAGGAGCCATTAGCTGCACTCACAATTGGAAGAGCATGTAATCTGATAACTTAAAGAGCATCAAAAACTCCCAAGCCCCCAGGTAAATAAAATGCCCAGTCAAAAGAATCTGGACTGGTTCTTCCTTGGAAAAGAGCTTGCAATGGGCAGGCGAATGTTCAGTTCTCACATAGTCGAAAATGACAGGATCAGAACTACAGGGAAGTCATTATAAATTAAGTCCACCTGTAAATATTAAACATTTGCAGGTTTACAACTTTGAGCCACGTTTGATTTCCTAAGCAGAATCAGTTTTTGGTGGTTTTTGATGGACTAGCACTGGAAAGGCTGTTTTGAATTTTCCTCTTGGTTGACTGACTGACATTTTTATTTTTCCTTTCAGCTGTAAAGGAAGACACCCAAGGAGGATTAATCTGACTTTGAAGATCAGACGACATCTTTAAAAAACATGAACCAAACTTTTGTTCCTCAAATAACCTTTGTGAGTTACTGAACAGTACATTTGGGGAAAAGTCCCTTTGAAATAAAGAGTTTGTAGGTTTGGCATCAGTAGCCACTACATTTTGGCCTGTAAACAGTGGAAAGTGATCATTCATATCTACGTCAGATGGGGAGAGGTTGGAAAACATAGCAGGTTTCCAGCCAGTTCTGTCAGCTACCAGATCACTTGTCTCTGGGCCCTTCATACTCTGCTCCTCATTCATCTCTTCCAGATTCTTCTCTGTTCCATTCAGAAGTTTAGCGCACTCTGTTGACTTTGAAGAACCATCAAGATCAGAGGATTTGAAATTATAGCACGGGCTCTTGCTGTTGTCTGACTCGGACATCATTGAGTCCAACTCAGAAATCTTATCAAGGTAGGCAGCATCCATAGAGGCCTCGCTAGAGGTTCTTGTGCGGTTCATTTCAGAAGAGCAGAGAGTATGCAACCTCTTAGGTAAGCAAGAACTTGTTTTATCACTGGACTTTGCTGTTGTCTCATCTGACTGACCAGCTACTGAATTTTGCTCTGATCCATCAAAATCTAAGTTCTCAGCAAAATTTGTTGGGCAGGTGCTCCAAACCCCTGTTTTTTCTGCAGTAAAACAGTTCAGCTTCTTTTCACTATTACAGCTGCTTGTGCTGTGCTCGGAAGAATCTTTGTTGCAATCATCTGAAGTGTCATGAAACCCTTCAAATTTCAGTTTTCTTAGGAATGTTGATGGTTTTCTTGCATTTTCTTTTCCATCAGGAGTGTTCAATTGAAGGCGACTGAGAGACAGAAAAGGAGTGCACGGTGGTGGAAGATCATAAAGCTCTTCATCTTTGTATGGGGTGCATTCCTCAATTTTATTCCACTGGTCTTCTAAGCAGGCATCCATATTTGTACTATTTTCATCCAGGAGAACCCTGTGACATCCTGGAAATAGTTCTTTCTTTGGGGCACACTGGGTATTTGAGCTGTTCAAGCTGTCTTGACTAGAAGAGCCTAAACAATTTCCACCACTTGCCAGCTGCTCAAGACTGTCAGGATTCTGACTGGTATTCAAAGCCTTTTTCTCCTCAGCCTGGGTTTTCAAACATGTTGTATCTTCACTGCTCCCACCTCCTTCAGCATCTGCGGAAAGCCCTCTCTCACTAACAGCACTCACAGTCTGGCTTCCTTTGCCTGCCTTTTTCAGCTGTAAGAGCTGACACTCTATTTCTTCTATGTACTTATCACTTCTTTCCAGTGCTTTTTTCAGACGGTTCATTTCACGTTCACTTTGTTCCACTTTGGAATGAAGTGCAGCTACTGTAAACCTACCAAACCTGCAATAAGTAAAAAAGAAAGAAAATATTAAGCTGGAAAAAGACATTCTTGTGAAGGTTTGCAAGCTCATTTCAAGACAGAATGAAGCTATTAAACACTCTATTAATTTGAAAACAAAAGTCAGAACTTCTTTCTGCTACTTATGAAAAAAAATACTGAAATCATCACAAATAACATACAGGTGGAGGAGATACATGAAAAGACAAAATTAAAGTATTAGTGGTAGCAAGGCAATAACAAGCAGATTACCCTTCCAGGGGCTGGTTCTATCAATTCAACTCAAATATGCATGAAGAATTATCCCCTAAAACAATGGCAAAGATTTATGATAACATTTGAACAGTGGTCCACATCTTGAAATATTTACATTCAATCATTTTCCTACAGTACAGCAGTGTTTTACAATACATTTCTTTCACAATGTCACCTTGTCAAAAACAAAATGCTGATATGAAATGCTGAAATTGCATTAGTCCTTTGAGGTGGTTTAAATACTTACATAGACAATTTCAATTATGTTCCTGTTAGATATACAGCTTTTCCTCACCCATCCTGTGGATGGCATATCCACTTACTTTGAGTTACTTGCTTTTCTGAGCTTTACAACCAGAACAATCTGATTTCTGTCTTAACTACAATACAAAAATCTGCTGCTTGTGGTTTGTGAAAGTTGTCTGCTCATGGGGTTTCCAGCCTGAGCACATTTTCAACGTCCAAGGTACAGACTCGCCTTCCCCTCATCCTCCACCAGCTTTCAAGACTGACCTTCCCCAGAGGCAGGTGAAAGTTTCAGCTATATGCCCTAATTCTAACCTGTCATTGACAGGTGCGCACCAGGGAATTCCCTGCTCCATCCAAGGCTTTCAACTTACAGAAAGAAAAAACAATTAAAGTTCTGATATTATTAGAAAGGAGGGAAGGATCTGCAGCCACCCTGAGACTCTGACAAACAAGGTTTTATATAACAAAGAAAGAACAATTCTGTATGTGGACTTATACTGAATTTCCATTTTCCATCTTGCAGCTCCGTGTTACAGCACAGGTTTCTAGTTACTCTTTCAGCTTAAACACTGCCTGAAATTTCTATGTTCTTCTTTGTTTGTCTGCCTGTCCCGCCCTCAGAGTCACACTGAATTTCCATTCCATTTTCCCCATTCCATCAGCTCACCTCTTCAAAAAATGCTCTCACTGCAACCCTTGGATCGATGAAATCTGAAGGTGGCTATCTGTGGCCTTCAACTATGCTGGCAAAACAGCCATGGATACACGCATGCATTTCCAGCAAACAATCAAACCATATTTTGCTTCTTCAAGTTGTGAGCTCGAAGCAGCAGGAAGCTGCTGTATGCTGACAACTGCAGTACAATTAACTGGACAGCTGGGGAAAGCAATAAGGGCTATCATAAGGCCCCAAAAACTGGGCAGACGTGACCAGATCTACTGATATGTTTCACTGCTCAACTGCTTCTGCATATTTAAAGAACTCTGAAGACTTTGGTGTAGATGGTTCAGTGATGGATAAGATTTACAGAACAGTCTAAGTCACTTCTGTCACAGCTAGCAGACCACTTTTTAAATTAGAGCAGCCTAAGCTTCATACAGTTTTGGTGTGTACCATTCACTTCCTTGTAGACAAGAAATGCCAATGTAGAAATTTCGTATTTAGTAAGATTTCTTTTTTCCCCAAAAGAAGATAGCTGGACTGTGACTTGATGGAGGCAAGGACCCATTCACCCCACAGGACCTCTACCCAGTTATCTTCATGTTCATAAAAAAAGAAGACAGACAATTTTTCATTTGCTTGCTCTCTGGAAAACAAGTCTTCCCAACTGCTTAAAGCAGTTGGTCCATTTCTAGCTGTACATAAGATGGAAACAGGAAAAAAGGCATAGAAGACTTTCTCTCTCCTCTATGAAACTAGGTAAAAGAAGAATCACAGCTCAAGAACGTTTCCATTATATTTTCAGGGGAAGGGGGTTACATGAAATGAGCATCCCTAAACACATATTTTGGTTTATTTTCTCCTCCAGTTAAAGGAACACAGATTTTAGTTTGATACAGACGGAGTCACTGTGGCACAGCAGGGCCCAAGCAAGAGCTTTCCCACTTCCTAAGGTGATCGAGGTATTTATTTTGCCTTTCTCTAACAGACTTATTCACATAGTCTTACAGGAGCAAACCCTACATTCCCTAATAAAAGACAGAAAGATGACACAAAAATACAATTTAACTGAATAGCCAAGTGACAGAGAGGGAAAAATGCTTTTGTAAAGCAAGGAAGATTTTCTAGAGTCTCCTCTAACAGACATGCTGACATAAAAATGAAAACATGTTTACATTTATATGCATACCTGGTAATTCCTTTTTAATGGAAGAATGGTGTAATATGTTTATTTAATGCAAATAGCATTAGTGACAGCCTGAGATTTGCTTATGAGGAAGCGCTGTATTCTCAAGTGTAACTTTTATAACAAGTGTCCTCAGGTTAAAAAAATACAGTATGTTGTTCAAAGGCAAATAGCATCACTAATATGTTAATTGTTGCAGAGGGATGTGCTTGGGAATTTTGGTTTTCAGAAATGTAACATATGACAAGCTGCCTACAAAGTTACTTTCGCAGTTAGGCATTAGAACAGTACTTGCTTTCTGTTCCTGCTTAAAGACTTCCATGCATTTATTTCCTAAAGTTTCAAGGACACAGATTTTTAAGACAGCCAATTACTTCAGATACAGGTACTTTAGTGACTGATCTAGGAAGCCAGAAGAGAGTTTGAAAACATTCATATTTTGGTTAAAGAAACCAGAATCTCCCAATCTCTTCAAACCAAGCCACTTGTAAGACATTTTTCCTTTTTTTTCCCCTCCAGATATACAGTGAGCCTTGCTATAGCCAAAAAATCATGGTCTTATGACAGTAACAACAGAATGCAATACAGTTACATGAAAATAAATTTAAGATTCACCTTAAATCTAGATAAATTATATATTTCCTGAAATATTTGAATTATTTCACACTTGGTAACAAGGTGATGAATTCTTTGGTAGAAGTTAAGGTTTTTAGTATACATGTGGTAAAGAGCACACATATACCAAAAGGAAAGCCATATTCTCACACATGGACAGACTTCTGAGTCTTAGGGTCTTGTTCTTTAGTTGTATCACTGAAACTATGACTTTGGATCTCACTGCATTTCAAGAACATCCTTTGTATAGAAAACCGCAAGCCCAGAAAAACAAAATCATCACTCATAAAGTGAACAGGAACACATTTCAAGCGGGATTTGGATCCTTAACACAGACACCTAACAATATTTTACATCACCTTAAGTCTTTTACATGACTGCTGGCCCCACTTATCACTCTGGAAGGATGAATCTACAGACCCTGTATCACAGCTACCAGCCCCAGGAATGGCAGAGTATATGTTATAGTGTCTGAATTGACACTGGATGTCTAGATGAACATTCCAAGTTCATATTTCAGGACCTTTCCTCAGTCAGAGTCCTTTTGCTTGTACAGCATGCTTCTAACCTGACACCAATCAGAAAGCTGCAGTCATCTCTCACCTATAGTGAGCAAGAATAACTAACATTGCTGGAGTCACTCTCCTTTGCATTATTCCACAACTGCTCCCTCAGTTATGTTTGAGTACTCCTACCCTGATTTTATCTGGGATACAGTTACTTTTCTTCACAGTAGCTACTATGGAACTATGTTTTGCACATGTGATGGAAACAATGCTGGTAACACAGGGAGGTATTAGTTACTCCTGTGCTGTTCTTACAATAGTGCAGTTGTAAGAACAACTTACAGCTTCTGTGCAGTTCAACAACAGCTCCTGTGCAGTTCAACAACAGCTCCTGTGCAGCTCTTACAAGGCATCTTCTGCCTCCTAATCCACCAGTGAGAAGGCTGGGGGTGCACAAGAAGTTGGGGAGGGACACAGCTGGGGCAGCTTATCCCAACACGCCAAAGGGATATTCCAGCCACCTAACTCATTATGCTCAGAGTAAAAAGCTGGGAAAAGAAGAAGTAAAGGTGGGATATTCTGAGTGACAGTGTTTGTTTCCTGAAGTCACTGTTAGGCACAGATGGAGACCTGCTTTCCTGGAGACATTTGAACATCAGTCTGTCTGTGGGAAGTGGTGAATAAATTCCTTGGTTTGCTTTGCTTGTGCACAGCTTTTGTCAATTTAGAAACTGTTTGTGAAGTTGAAGAACAAATTATTCAGTTGTTTCTTCCTTCTCTTCTTACCTATCAGTTCTGTAAATTCAGTTTTAAGGTTTTATTTTATACATCAGTGACCACTAACTGCAGCACATCTGTCTGGTTGAGCCCTTGAGTCAGTTCAAAACCACACAACCTCAAACAAACTTTCTCTTTCTGGATAGCAAGCAGCTGCAATGGACAGTTTTCTTGTATAACCACGTCCCCAAGACTGGGGCTGCAAGGGTGCTATGGAAATTGACTCTCCAGTTCTAATCACCTGACGGCCCAGGCTGGGGACCACCCTGCAGTTCAGGATGCATCCTCCAAAGGAAACAAAGGGTGAAAAATGGAAAATGACAAGGTACACTCAGGGCTTATTAGAGTTTGACATAAGGGCAATGCCAGAGAGTACAACCAAATCCAGCCCCATCATTTAGATGCACATTTTCCCTTCGGTTCTGCAGTTAGATGGGAAGAAAGGGAGGAAATTCAAGAACACACCCGCAGAAAGAACTACTAGTTTCTACAGTTCTTTGGTGGTATCATGTACCAGCTGTACCAGTTCTGCAATTCCCCTCTATATCACCTATGAAAGGTGATCTGCAGAGACATCTTGGCAACATCCCAGGTTTCATACAACTATCTTAAAAGTGTGTCATATTTGCATAGACATCAGAACTAAAAAAAGCATTACTGCTAGATGAGGGCCTATTCCTAGCAAGTAAAAAAACCCCAAACCCACAAAAAGTCAAGACATACAGTCCACTGGGAACAGACAAGTCAGGTTCATTCTTTGAAATGAGCGTCCACTTTCATGAAGGGGATTGGCTGAATTTAGACAAATATCCAAAGCCTCTCCAAGCATTGTAACATCTATCAGTGAATCATTGATTTTCCATGTAAGAAAGGCAGATTATCAGCAGGGTCAGCAAATAGCAAAAGCTATAAAGAATTATTTCAGAACTACCAAAAAAAACCCCAATCCTCCTGGAAACCTGACAAAACCAGAGTGTGATCTGAATGTCCTTACCCATCTGGCCAAGGTTTAGATCCTCATGCCTGAAGTGGGCACTTTCTTAGGATTTAATGCTATGACTCAAGAACTCAGAGCTCATTTGAAGGCTATTTACATGCTACTTTCCTCTACTTAGCTTTTAAGGCCACACTGCAGCTAGTCTTCAAAAACGGTCACTCCTCTGGACCAGCAAACTTGCAGACAGGTGAGACCACAGCCCAGTTTTCTATCAGAGAAGACAGCAAATGTTCTTACCCTCTGGATATGGGTTTTTAGAAGCCTATTTATAGGTCTGGTGAAGTGCAGATTGAATTTTGTAGTCTGGTATGTGCAGAAATATTTGAGTTAGGTACCAATTTAATGTTATAAAGAATGACGAAGAAAATCAACAGCTCAAGAGGTTTAGATTTCAGTGTACCCGAAGCCACAAATCTAGACAAGATAAACAGTAAAACTGAAGAACTGCTCCTCCCTCCTTAAACTGCAACAATAAAACAACTTGCAAAACCAGAGAAAAAAGATAATGCAACAATTTTATGCATGTTACAGATAGTTTCTCAGACTGGGATTTTAACTGGCAGAAGGAATTAAATATTTAGGGAAAAGACTCCTAGGAAGCCTAGAAGTCTGGTTCAAACCAATTTGAATCTAACCATTCATAAAATACACTATACCCTGGAGTAGATGGACTTGCTAGTTATTTTCCTTCAGGTAAAAAGCAAACATCCCTTTGCCAAAAAGGCTTTTAGATCCACTGTGCCCTGCCAACAGACCTAACAGCTTTCTATTTCAAGTAGAGCTGGAAGTAATAGGGCTTTATTATCCTGCAAAACTTAAGTTCAGAAGTTTTTTTGTTCTATATTGTGAAAGTGGAAGTTGCTGAAAATTCATCAGGAGAAAAGGTAAAGAAAGAACAAACAACAACCACAAATCAGTCTGATTTGCCTGAGAAATGGAGGACTAATGCAGGTCTTTGGCAAGAATCAGAGCTAGAAACTTACCCTCATTTGCCTTTCAGACCTGTGTCCCAACTATATGATGGTCTGGTATTCTGATGAAGGTCTAGTCTCAAAAATATTTTCAGGAAAAAAAATAAAAATCCAATCAATAAATCAACATCATCAGTTTAAAAAATGTATAAAAATTCCTGACATGGCTGAAATATTGATTATATTGACATACATGACATTTTTCAGCAGGTTTTAATGGATAAGAACAAAGGAAAAACAATCCAAGTTTATGATAAAAGGAAAGTTTTTTATTGACCACTGAAGAGACTAATTATACTTTTCCCTGTGATGTAAGAAGTAGAGTCTGTGTTACAAAGGGATCATTCACCTGCCATTAGTGTTCCCTCTTCTGTAAAGCAAAGTCCACTAAAACAATTTATGTTGAGCTATTTAGCTCCAATGTCATCATGCACAAAATGAACTACAGTTGGGATATACAGGGACTGAACACCGACAAAACCTTTACAAAATATTTTGATACCAGTTTTATTTAGGTACTTATTTGTTTAAGCATGAATCCTCACCTGAGAAACTGAAGCTAAAGAATATATGAAAAATGAAACAACAGTGGTGACACTAAATTACAAAAATCCAATTCAGTAGCTATTTTGAATTACAATAGAGACCTACTCAGACGCTTTTGCAAAAATTACCTCCTGAAAACTTCTGAAAAAAGCACACAGGAACAACTATACTTGCAAATCTATGTACTTGCACACAAGTTTAATTCTAGTGACATTGTTGGGCTCTGATACCTATGCTTTCAATTCTGATTTTATAGGCATGTTAAAAACCCCATCTATTCCAAGCCCTGTTCAAAGTGTTAAGCCTGGCTGAAGGACCCTTTAAATATTATCAAAGTTTGCCATCAGAGCTGAAAGAATATTTAGAAAATGTCTTGATGTTAGGTCTGATCTGGATATTGACCAGACTAATGACCACAAGGATGAAAGTTAATTTAAAAATTATGCTAACAACATTAAGATAGGAGTGATTTCTCACCATCTGAAGGATGTGCCTGGGATTTGAAAGAATAGAGTTTGATATGCATCAAAACATCAACCTAAATCCCACACTTTGAAAGGGGACACTAAAAGCACAAATGTAAAATGAGGAAGGAACGTAGCTTTTTAAATAGCAATTTGGCAGAACTGGTATTGGCCATTGTACTAGAAGTGTCATGTAAAAGGAAACAACAAAAAAGGTATTGCAAGATATTGATACATGATGTTTTAGAGGACAGAAGACAGTTTTTCGGCTCTAGTTAGTGCTACCAAGACTTCTTGTAGTCTAGTATCAGTTCTAAGCATTATGACTTCAGAAAGCCATAAACACTGGTGATTCTTGAGTGCAGAGCAAAACCAAATAAACACAAGCTTACTTTTTCTCTCAAGTCAAAAGTATCTAGAAGACCTGGACAAATTCAATCTTTAAGATGTGATGAAGAATGAATGGGTATAGGCTGGATGAATCAAAATTGCTAAATTTAATGCGCTGAAGGGTTTTTTTCAGGACAAGTTTTACCTCACATGTACTTAAATTCTTCTAGCACACGCTGGGCTCAAAGCAAAGGCAAAACTCAATATAGCAGAATCAGGTACAGAAATACAAACTCCAGAAGTGTTTGAACTGTTCCTAGCCCAGTTTAAGTCTGATTCAATTAATGTCCTAAATCCCATGCACCGCTCTAGAGTTATCACAGGCCAAAGAAAATTCCCAATAGGCAAGCAGGATGTGATATTTGCTCAGGAGACTAAAAAATAATAATAAAAAATAATAGCAGAGACACAGACAGGCCAATCTAGTGGGCATCTGGATTGCAAGACAGACCCTGACACCACCCAATTTATAATAGTATTTGGCTATATCTGGGCTTCTAAAGCAGAAAGTGACAGGCTATTGTTTTAGGCAACCACGGTAAAGCACACACAAGGCATGGGAAGAAAGAGAAATTGTCTCCACTGGGAAGTTAGCTGATATCAGAAAAGTAAAAATCAATTTATATTATCTTGTCTCTTCTAGATTTTCTTTTCTAGGATTTATTTAGTTATACCTATTTACTTTTAAAGTTTGCCATCCTTGCCAACTCACTATTGAGTCTTATGGGAAAAGATACATCATGCCATAAAAGCCACTGCCAAGCCCTTAAACAGGGCTCTATCTTATTAGGGGTCTTCAGGGCACAATGTGCTTTCATGTATCCACAGCACAAGGATCATGCATCCTCTTTCCTACTGTCTCTAATAACAAGCAATGTGGCAAGCAAGCTCTTCTACAAGGATGAATTTTCTCTTCCAGCAGGTGTGTTGCCAGAACTAGAACAAAATCCAGAGAGCTTTCTTTTCACATCACACAGGTGCCTCCCAATCCCCTTCCTCAAAAGCTCTGTAAAAACCTTTGGCCAATATAGCTATTAGCTTTTTAATATCTAAACAAACGAGAGAAGAAAGGTAGAAAACCAAGGAAAGAAAGGAAAAGAACTTTAAAAATATCAATATATTGCTTCACAAAGTACTCCCAAGAAGAGGTACCTTAGAACACAGCTCTAATGAGTATGGTGAAGTTTTTGCTTTTTGAGGCTGTTGTTGTTGGTGTTATAACTGTTTAAAACAGAGTATTAAACACAAATATCAGTTCTGAGAATGTTCTCATGCTGCAGAAGCTCAATTCTGCATATGTTGCTCAGACACAAATCCAGTGTTTCAATACAAATCCAATACTTCCATCCTGGCCACGTAACAAAGGAACAGCACTTGTAGTTAAGTCATGTTCCTTGACTGTGGACTTGCTGTGATTCTCTAAGTTGCATTTCTCACCCACTTGCTGCTATTTTGTAAGTTTCATTTTTCACCTAAGTCCATGAGGATAAAAATTCCAAAGTCTACCTGAAGACACATATGCGATACCATGTACACCACCACAGTTTTAGGTTAAACAGGCCTACAACAGTTGAACAGTCTATAAATAAAAGATAGTAGCTTTTAAAATATTCACATACTTTTGGGGTGATCTACTATCAACTTCAGCTTTTAGTCGCAAATTCTCTCTTAAAAGGCTATTGTTTTCCATGCTCAGTTTCTTATTTGCCTAAGGAAAAGAAAAGGAAAAAAATAAGTATACAGTAAAACAGAAATGACTTCTAATATTTATAGGACAAGCTGTTTCGCCTTTTTAAAGAGACAGAACTAGAAATGTGCAGGCAGGAAACAGCCTTCAGACAGGGACACCACTTAAAAATCACCATGGGAAATGGTTTGCAAAACTGAATAGCGAACAGACATTTTTTATTTATATTCCCAAAATACATAGCAAGTGTCCTATCTAGGGAAATAAACACAGCTATGTTAGTTAGCACAGAAAGTCATTAAGGAGATGTCCTAATGGCAATTCCATGTTTTTTTTTCCACGTGACTAAATACGTTAAGTACATTAACATTACAATGTGCAGGTATCAGCAAAACTAATGTTGAACAGCTTCCTCCATTCCAAATTAGAGCAAGATTACTTTGTGGGTTTTTGGCTTGTTTTTAAAGCATAGTTATCCTGTGGATGTAAATCCATTACGACAAGCTATTTGCAGTCTTTCTTCACTTCCAAGACATTCTGATTAAGATTCCTGATTCACAACCATTCTTACTCCTTGAATTGAGGTCAATTCTTCTTCTCAGTTCAGCAGACACCCTTGTTAACAATACACTTCATATAGAGAGAAATTTCCCTGCCACCATGTTTCAGAACAATGAATGCCACTATCCTAACAAGCAGAATACACTCTTTGCACCTCCTAGAGTCTGCTCAATCTCCCTATGCTAAAAACAGCACCACCAGTCCAGGACTCGTAATTCATAGCCTCAATTAGATAATGCTTCCACTGCATAATAAAAGTATGATCTAGAGCTAGATATGAAGAAAGAGCTATGCAGTTGGGCTCAGAGTGAAATGTACTTATTCAGAAGCATCAAACAGTGAAAGAAGAGAGGCAGAGGACTTTAAATGCTCATACAAATATCCCTAGCAACCTTTCCAGGTGAGGGGGAGGAGCAATGGAGCAGAAAAATATAAACACACCCTATCCCCAACATCACAATATTCCTAAGTACAGAAAGAATAACTAGAGCCTTGTGTCAAAGAAGGGAAGGGTGAGCCCCGGGCTGAGTGTCAACTACTCGGTATTTAAAAAATAAAAGCACTAAAAACTATCCTGAAAGCAATGAATGAGAATTCAGGAGTGCTCAGTTCCAAAGCATCATCAAACCATTTGACAACATGGCCAAGCCCTTTCTGTCTTTCCAAAAACACAGTTCCCCCAGCTGCATAATAAAGTAAAAAATTTCATTACTTGTGTAGTACTGATAGGCAAGGCATCCATGTGGCACATGGCGAGGTGGGACTGAACCCCTCTGGTGTCCTCCTTCTGTCCTCCTCCTTCTAGTGCTCTACCCTCCAAGTCAGTAATCTGCAAGGGACCCCCACTTACAGCACAATGTCTACATCAATGAGTTCATGTAACTGCATTTTTAATGAGTGTACTTAGTCTAGGCTTTCTCCCATGGAGTTTGTTTCACCACTCTCATAGCTTTTATGACTCCACTCAAAGTAATAATGGGCATTATTTGGGCATCCCTATATTTGTCTGCTCTAGAACATTAAATGATAAAGGTGGTTGCTATTTCCTGATTTTGAAGTTTTGAAAAAGAAAGTGGTGACAACCACATTTATTGAGGGATCTTGTCTAACTGGGAAGTGCTGTCTGGTTGAAACTCCTGGGTCAGGTACTTTCAGGGAGAAGGTTTCTGGTTCCAGACAGTGTGTGCATGGGAAAGATGTCTTGCTGTTCAGAATAGGAATGGGCAGTGCACACTGACAAGTGAGACAAGGTCTGCCAGAGCCAACTGACTTTAGATACTTGTACTTATGGAATTGAGCAGCTGTTGTACAGGGAACAGATGGGAAAAAAGTGTCGGACTCAATGATCTTAAAGGTCTTTTCCAACCTGAATGATTCTATGACAACAGTTTAAGAATTCTTCCCTAAACCTTAAGCCTCTATTTTTTTCTAACTCTTCACCAAATTCAGAGATTTCATACACTTAAATCTCTTTTCTTGCTAAGGCTAAAGTTATCTGAAAAAATATCCAAGCAAACCCCTTCTTCAGTTCCTGTTACAGTGTTCTTTTTACTTACCTAGGGAAAAAGGTAAAAACTTAGTCATCCCAAAAGAAAAAGAAAAAATAAGAAAATGAGGCAGTACAGTTTAACTCAATGAAAAGAAATCTAACAAAAATATAGGCAGACAAGAACTTCTTGCTGTGAATCCTATTTTGCCATCTACAAGTGAATCTGAAGCTCCTGGGGTCCTAGAAGTCACATTAACAAAATGGCAGAACAGCACAATGTGTGCGTCTGAGTCTATAGCACAGAAAAAGTGTGAACACTATAAATGCTAAAAACTTTTAAAAAGAAGTCCTAAATGCCCCACACTTCAGTTTTGCAGGAAGTGACCCAGTATTGCTAATAGAAGAAATCAAGGCAGCATTTTGAATAAATACAAGTCCAGTTTTTTCTACCTTGATTTCAAATTAACCTGAAATTTCACTCTTCATCAATGTTTGTGCCTGCAGATATATTTTGCAAGATACTTTTATTTAGAGTTTTTTTCACATGCCTATCTCCTTCATCCTTGCTTCTGCAGTATCAGATTTACTTCTGTATTACATCAAGATGTATAAAAAGTCTGCAGGTTTCCAGTAAAGGATATTCTGGTCATAAAATGCTGAAGCTTGTCTATTTTCAGTCAAAGGGTCAAGTTACTCTGCCTCAGCAAATTGCACCAAAAATATCGGCTAGCAGGGTGCAATAGTGCAAAATCTGCCTTAGCCAACTGCACTGTGTTTGCCCACTGAATGTTGCAAAATAGATATATTATATAGATTATTGCAAGCCTGAAAAATCTGGTCATCAATACTGTCGACAAGTGCTACTATAATCCAATTACCCAGTCATAGAGTGACAGAGGAGTTGAATAAGAGTCACATACAGGACTCACTAGAACAAGCAATAACATCTGACACTTGCAAGGGCTATATGGAAATACTATGATACACCAACAGTCACTGGAATTCAATTTTTTTCCTCCTTCTTCTAGATCTATGAAGTACCTGAAGGTCACGGTAGCTCTTACTCCCATTTAACTAACACAAAACAGTTACACTACACAATAGCTGAAGAAATGTGTTTGTTACATTTATTACCTCCCTTAGCTTGTCCACATTATCCATCAGTTTTTCACACATATCATTGGCAGTTTTCAGCTTTTTGCTCCATTCCTCTGGGGCTTCTGGGCCACTGGTACTTGCTTCATTCGCTGACTGGCTAGTTTCCTCATTTTGGCAAGACAAAGCTGATGCCACAGGATCCAGAAGAGATTTCAGCTGTATCTGTAAACTGAGGTTTTTACCTCTCAGATCTTCTACTTCTTTTTGCAGGGATTCTATTTCATCCTAAAGTTGTCAGAAATTCAGAGGAGTTAAAATAATTTGTGAGATTAATTAAATAATACTGGCAAGTTCCCATAGCACTTTAGAAACATGGGTTCTGGCAAGCCCAGATGCATGCCTTCACTTACACATATATCTAAGTATGCTTATGTACTGTGCTTTAGGCAGGATTTTAATCAACCTGCACACTCAAGCATATTGAAGGTTTTAGTGCAGGGAATCCCTTGACTACATAAAGGACCATGAACAAACTGTTGAGCAGACCAAAAGCTTCAAAGCATTCAGCAACATGAATCTATTATTAGGGCACTCTGTGGGAGGATTTCCTGTATCAAGAGTGTTCTTAAGGTCGTCCTCTGCTGACTCATTTTCTGTTATTTAAGAGTGTTTCTCTCATATTATTCTGAAACGTCACATGTTGGGATGCTGAAAGTCTCCAAATTCAAAACAGGCAGAACACTGCCTGGAAAAGGCCACTCTAGCTACACCAAAGCAGCAACATCTTACAGAAGAATCTCAAAAAGTAAAGAACAAAGCTCCTAGCTGTAACAGTCTGAAGCCACAGGGAAGCAAAAACCTTCCAAAGCCTCTTGTTAAAGGGATAAAAGAAATAATTTATCCTGAAAACATTTCTTCTACACTGTTTACCAATTCAAGTGTATGAGTTGTTAATGGTAATACTACTTAAGGAGGCCATGTACAGCATTTACATAAATCCAAGGCATATTTTCACAAATAATTATGCCTGCCTCTGCCCACAGCACGGAAACAACCATGTTAAAATAAGCGTTTTTTTAGAAGAAATTTATGTTATCCTAGGAATAGCTGTATGAATTTCAAGTCGATTCCACAGAAAGGCAGGAAGTGTCTTTTCCTTATTCCTTCTCTCAGAGAGACTAAAAGACCTGAGCTATGGGCAAGCTTGTCATAAAAGATAGCTCTTACTTCCCCAGTGTTAAGGATATAGGGAGAGTCCATTTCCTCTCCCTCATTCTCCTCTCTAGGTTTTCTTCAAAAATATGTGATGTCTTCACACTGCTGCTACTGAGGAAACAACAGCTGAGAAAAAAAACTAAGCACATTCCTTATTAACAGCTTTCCATCTTCCCAAGACAGCATTCTTCCAGCAGGAGATTGGAGCATTCAGCTCTACTTTCAAGCATTTACTCACTTTCAGAAAACAAAAAAACAATAACGCTAAAAATTAACCTACACCAGAAGGTTACAGTGAGCAGTATTCTTTAAGACAGAATTTAGTCTCTCTGAGCAATTCTCTGAGGGAATTATTTCAGAAAATGTCTGTGTCTGTATTGAAGACAAACCAAAAAGTTCCCTACA
>NW_005054327.1:2738513-2744579 GCF_000277835.1 Geospiza fortis | reverse complement strand
AACGCTCCCTACACCTAATACGCATCAAGAAAACGCTGCCATACCACCTGGGTGTCAAATTCCCAGAAAACTAAAGAATTGGCTGTACTTGGCTACCTGGTGTCTAGAAAGACTATTACTATGGCTTCAGTGGGACCACTTCAAGCACCAGCAAATGCTCTCTTGTAACCTTAGTCAAAAGGTGGCGTTTTAATGCAACTGAGTTTCAGGTAGATACAGTATACACCTTTACTCAAATTAAAACCTGCAGGACTCAAAGCAAAAGGACCATTTGTATGTTATAGTTTAACAGCTGCAGTTCATCTGGAAAGTCACAACACTTCCCCTTGTCCTTACCTCATATTCTTTGTGGAGCAATTCAAGTCTTGTTTTACGTAGGTGTTTTCTGACTGTTGGACTAAATACAGTATCACTTTCACTTGTTCCTCCTAAAGCAACAATAGGATGAAAGAAGCACTGATACTGTTTCCTTTTCAGTCAATTCAATACTAGTAATCCACCTTATACAACTTTTCATATTATCAACTACAAATCCATCTAATATTGGACCAATTGGCTACCATGGAAGATTTAAAGTCCTTTCACTTTCAAAACAGGTTCAAATTGACTTCTAAACTAGTAATGTTTAGAAGTCAAAATCTTGATTAACAGCAGGAAGAAAATTTTACATTTTTCAACTATTTTTTTCCTTAACAGAATCCTATGTTATTTAAGACCATACCAATAAAACAGAGCTGAAGGAAAGGGGCAGGGTATCAAGCATACATTTAATTAGTACAAGTTACTGTAAGGTTTTAAAGTGAGATTATTCAGGTAATTTTTTCCCTCTTAGAATGAAATAGCAGGGCTGATATTTTATGTCAAATAAAGACTGCAGTATTTCCTAGCTCTGGGAAAGTTAAGAGCCTCATGCAGTTGCTGTAGCTTCATCTTATTTCTGTGCTAAGAGTAATTTTCTTAAAAATAAAAAAGAAAAGGAGGAAGTGATAAATAAAACAAAACAAATAAACAACAAGTAAAAAACCCCACATACTCATTCAAGATTCTGGAGTGAAGTACACTACTTCTCAGCTAATTGCTGGTCTCTTAGGTGAACAGGTTGCAGTGTATAGGTGAGAATGCATTTTTAATGCATTTTTTTCAGTTAAAGGCACCATCAAACCAAAATTTAAAAACAATTATTAGAGCCATTGGGTACTTATTGTGTTTGGATAATCTAGCCATTAATATACATAATGTCTTTGGAACTTTCCAGTAACATCCCTAATAGCTACAAGGTTAAAGATTCAGTTAATTCTTCCTTAGATGTTGGTAAAAAACACACAGAAGAAACGGTATCCAGGCATCTCTGGACTCAAAGCAATCTCCTCCAGCAGTAAATACCAGAAAGTTATTTCAAAGCCTAAACTTGTCCTTACCTATAATCTCCTTGCAGGGATTTTCAGGTGTGATGGGAATCCTGCAAGCTGGGCACTGATTATTGTTCTTCAGCCACACTTCAATACAAATGGAACAGAAAACATGGTTGTTCACACAGATAACTGGATGACGGACCTTTTAGCATTAAAGAGGAAATAAAAAGAAAAAAACCAAACAGACTATGAATATCTTAAAACTCCTTCAAGTAACAAAATACAAAAATACACAACCCCATCTCAGCGCAAGTCTGGCCTTGCAGGCAAGTGACACTGTTGTTTTGCAGGGCTAGCTAGGAGCAATCTCCTGACTCACAGCACCAGATTTCGCTCTTATTAAAGGCATCAAAGCTATAACAATTTCTGCAGAAATAAGGTCCTTGTCTGCAAGAGCTTATTAATAACCGGAAGGGCAGCAGCACCTTTACTTTACCCCACAACCTTCATGAACTACAGCAAGCCACTCCAGCGAAATGCATTCTCCTCCCAAGGCAGAACACAACCAAAGTGGGTGCCTTTTCAAAAGTGAGGCATGGAGGGATCTCTACTGGCACCAGCCAACACTGTGCCGTGGAAGAGGTATCATTGCAACATAAAGTGTTACAGATTAACTTTAGCCTGCAGAAAATCAGCTTCATGGAAAGCAGCTTTTAAAAGGATCAGGGCCAAAACCACAGAGCTGAAATGTGAACCAGCAATCACTAATTCAAGTCTCCTGCTAGATATGCATTGCTACTAAATAAGTCATTAGCCAAGAATGGGGCAGCTAACTGAAGGATTAAATATTCCAACCAGACACAGACTCTTTCAAGCTTTCCCTCCCCTTCCAAAACAGCACGGTAAACAAACTTTTAGAAAATATTAATGACAATGCACTATTCTCTCCTGTCATTTAACTATAAACCCTGTTTGAAAGTAAATGTGCATAGAGGGACCAAATATGACGAAGAAGAAAAAGCCTTTATGCCTTACTGCAGTTTGCTACAGCTTACGGTAATACACACTCCCAAATCTCTTACTTGTTAACATTAGTATTTGTGTTAGGGGTCTTCAAATAATTGTTTTTCCTTCACTCCAATCTTTTTCGAAGAAATGTATCTTTAGACACAGAAATGTCAGAATATATATTGTTGTAAATTCTACTGTACTGCACTTAAAACCCAAGTTCAAGAGAATCTTCATCTTTAAATGAAGTTTCTCATAATTTTTAAGATATTCCTCTTTCATTCTGTTAGTAAAGTAGTAAAACTAAAAATGAAAAATGAAATGTTGGCAGAGAGAAGCAAGCACCTGGAAAGGACAGTCAGTAACCACTTGGGCCAGAAGACCAGACGTGTCCTGTAGCCACTGTACCCATATGATCAGCATTGCACGAGCTAAACCCCAACTGTTTAACCACTGAAATATTCATGGATATGAATTAAGGCCCAGATCTGTCACCTTCTTCTCCAATTCACTCTCTATGCCTCTGTTACCTTACAGGATCCACAAAATTTTTAAGACCTCCAATATGACAATCCTGAGAGTCCAAGGAAGTATCTATACATAAACAGAAACTCAAGTCACTGAAAGTATGAACGAAGAGAGACTGAACTTTCACCTCTAATTAAGAAGACTTTTTTGTGATTATTGCAAGCATTAGCGCACCAATGTTTTGGAAACATTTAAATATTACAATAAAAATTTCCATTATTTGTAATTTAAAAATTCCTATTAGCTATTGCTTTCTTTTATAAGAAAAAGAGCCTTCCCACCTGCAGCTGGCAGGGGAAAAAAAAAGACTTTTTCTCTAGCCATACTTCTTTCTTACTCTGAAGCAGCCTGACATAGTTATATGGATGGTGATGAAAAGATACAGAGCAGAATAACATAAAATAATCCAAACAGGAAAAGATGTTTCATGAGTGCAAGTTTTCCCCCCAGGGAGCAGGAGACCCTCAGTTACCCCAAACCTGACACTGAAGCACACTTCTTGCACATGAATGATTACTCCATATCTCTAGCAAAATAGTAAGTCACATTTATTACTCTCCAGGGTACAGTGCTTCTGATTTACACATCTTTATAAGTTTCATTTCAGGGCTGGGGTTTTACACTTTAGTTGGCTCAGGATCCACACAAAGCAAGGCACACCAGGACAGCAAAAGCTGCTATTGAAATGTCACACCATGGCTGGTGGTGCCACTGCCCTTCCCACTAACTGTGACAAGCCCAGGGGGTGGGGGATCAGGACATATCTATTACTAAAAAAGCATTTTACTTGAATTACAGCACAGTTCCAGTTCATTCATTGACCATAATGTCTAGAAAGACTACAGTTTATTTCAGAAGGCTTGATCAGCTTGGTGATTTTGAACAAGTTCCTAATTTTTCCCTCCAACAGAATGCTATTCCTATGCAGATCCACATCCAATCCTGTACTCATCTACTTCACTTTGAAGGCACTTCTGGGCCTTCAGGCAGCACTAATGGAGGAGCAGGCACATGGAAAATCAGAGACACACCAGCGAACCAATTCCCAGACATCCTACACTGTCTCAACAAACACAGAACTGTGTCTTGAGCCCAAGCAACCTGTTGACACCAAAACCAACAAGAGAGATCTTCAGACATCCTGGGACAAGTAAAACAGTCTGAAGCAGATGGCTCCTGATCTACTATTTAATTAAAAAATACAGATATGTTAGTGTACACAGCCAAGAGTGTACCAAAAGAACATTCAGGTAACAAACATGAAATAGATCCAAGCAATTCACTCTTATTTTTAAATGGTCATTGCACATCTTGCCAACATACTTTTTGACATTGCTCACATTAACAAAATGGGCTAATATATGTCCCTGCTGCCCAAGATTTCAGCTCCATTAAAAACAATGAGCGGCCAACTCATTGAAAGAATTTCTCTGCAATATCTCCTTTTTCATCCTCTTACCATAATGCTCAGTGAATAGTTCGTATCTTGTAATCAGACCTTTGCAAATTTTACAGGCGTAGCAAGACATACATTCTGAATTTAGGGTCGGCCTTTCACTTGATTTGAAGTCTATGCTACAAACCATGGAAGTATCAGATTATGTCAACCATCCACGATACTCCCTGCTTCCCCCAAAAGATAGTAAAAACTGACAAGATTTTTTCCCTAATTCAAGCTAAACAAATTCCTTCCTCAAACCTTGATCCTAAGAAAATCAGTTTTTCTGGTGAAGTTTTTCAATGAACTTCCAAGGTAGAGACAAAGATGTCTATCAAAAAGAAAGGGCAGTCAGAGCTGTCAGATTTGCCAAAATTTAAACAGATTTACATGCCTAAAAATGAAAGCATTCAAATATCTTCATTACATGCATCACCAACGGATTCACAATTCATTCATATATGTTAATGTATTATCTCAGGGCAAGACAGCAAGGAAGAGGGTGGAAGCCTCTTCCAGTACAAACGCAGGAACATCTAAAAAGGAAGTGAAAGTATGAAATAGTGGCTCGGAATAACGCAGTGTCTTTATAGCAAGATATGAATGAATACCTAACCAAACTGTTAAGTGCTTAGATCAGAAAGTAACTAGGAATGGATTCAAATAGCATACATCTTTGTCAATTTGATTTCAGTCTCCTCCTGTCATTCTTTCCACTTTTTGCAGAGTGAAAGGTATTCACGCTGCATTACATATAGAGTACACTTGGGTCCTCCTCCATTTCCATTAGACAGATAAACAGAAAAAGAAAAGTAACAGGATAACAGCCAGAAAGTCTTACTCAGCTTCCACAAAAAAAGCGAAGAAATGAGTAAACACGGTTTCTAAAAGAAACACACTGTTAGAACTATGAGGCTAAAAAAAGAGAGACGTCTGACTACTTTCACTACCAGTGCTCCACACCTACTTCACACATCAAATGTGCCTGCTCTTTTGTTATCACCCTAAACAGAGAAGGTCTGGGACTAAAGGCCAGGTGAGTTAGAAACAAACCAGACGATAAATGCCAGAGTACAAACATAAAAGGCTACGTCTACCCTTGTAATTATTGTTGAGCTTTAAGAAAAGAAAACGAGGGAGAAAAAAAAAGAGTAGTAAGGAATGCGCAAAGAATTCGAGAAGCAATTAGTGACAGCCATGAAATTAGCTCTGGGGCTTTTAGAGAAGACCAGGCTAGCAAGAGCCCTCTGCTTCCCGAGGGAGAAGAGAAAGGAACTGAGAAAGGGTCAGAGAGAGGAAACGGAAACTTTTTCTCCAGACTGCTGCAGTTTTGCTCAACACTTTTTAAATCTCTTTGCTTATACACCCCCTCTTTGTTTCATTCGTCCTCCGCGACACAGCACCACACTCAAACACAAGCTCCCCGAGCATTTTATAATAGAGTATCCTACTGGTACGGGGAGAAACGCCCAAACCTCAGCACCAGCACCTGGGCAGCTGCACACCCGCGTACCTGGGTCCCCCCCCGGCCCATTCAACACCTCCCGGGGCGCTCCCGCCGGGACAACGCGCGCTTCCCAACATCCCGAGGGTGCCAGCAAGCCTCGGCCACTGCCGGGAACGGGCCGCACACAAATTTCCTTCCCCGCACGGAGCCTCAAAGGACACAACCCCGGCGAGGGTCAGAGCGTCGAGGCGTGGCGGGGCCCCTGAGCTGCCGCCACCGGCCGGACCTCCCTG
>NW_005054327.1:2736519-2738293 GCF_000277835.1 Geospiza fortis | reverse complement strand
CGAGGGGCGGCCCGGGAGTCCGTGGAGGTCTCAGCCTACGCACGGCATGCCTGGGGGGAAGCACGGCGCCATGGGGAGCGCAGGCACAGTGCCTGTGCAGGAGGAGGCCGACGCGGTAGCAAGGGTGATCTCCCTCCCCCTGGTAAACCTTTGCTGTGCTCAGGTTTCATCATGCTGAATTAAATAAACGGCTCGTTTAATTCTGTTAATTGCCCTGAATCACAGAATCGTAGAATAACAGAGTTACAGAATTACAGGAACACAGAATGGCTCAGGAGAGAAGTGACCTTAAAGATCGTCTTGCTGCAAGCCCGGTGCTATGGGCAGGGACACCTTTCACTGGACCAGTTTGCTCAGAGCTCCATCCAGCCTGGCCTTCAACACTCCCAGGGATGTGGCATCCACAACTCCGGACAGCCTGTTCTAGTGCCTCACCACTCAATCTCTAATATAAACCTGCTCTCATTCAATTTGAATCTGTTCTTCCTTTTCCTGTCACTACATGCCCATGTAAATAGTCTTTGCCCATGTAAATAGTCTTGGCCCATGTTTCCTGTAAGTTCTCTTCAGTTACTGGAAGGCCACAATTAAGTCACCCTGAAGCCTTTTCTAGCCTGAACAATCCCAATTCTCTTAGCCTTAGCAGAGAGGTGCTCCATCCCTCTAACCAACCTGGTGGCCTCCTCTGGTCTCAGTCCCACAAGTCCTTCCTGGGATATGGGAACGCGTTCTCATGTTCTAGGGGAAGCTCCCAGGACATGAGCCCCCATTCCTCATTACCTGCAGTCCATCTGCAGTCTCTCTTGACATCACTGCTGGGTTCCCACACTGCCCTTCCACTGCACAGACAGCTTTGCTTCCTGGCCCACCACATTGCCAGGCAGCTCAGCTGGGATTTGCACAGCCCATGCAGCTTTGGGGGCGACAAGGAAATGAGGACTGGGATAAGCCCTCATGCCCTGCAAGGTGCTGTGTGTCATGATGCCATGTGGAAGACTCTGATCCATGGAAACCAAGGAGCCAAATCCAAGGATGAAAATTTTGCATCTGCCACCCAGCTTGTGCCAACGACTCCAAATCGTGGAGCTTTTGTGTTGCACTTTCTGGGCTGCTGGAGAGAGCTGGGAAGCAGTGCTGGGGGTATATGTGGCTCCTAGGAGCCTGCTCACTTGACCTCAGTCCCAGGATTCCTGTAGTTTCTTGTAAATGTGCCGCAGCATGCTGAAAATTATAGACCTGAGTGATTTAACATTGCACCACAAGATAAATGCTTATAACGCTGAGCAGCTAATTCAAACAAGCATTAAGTTGTGGATGCAATGATGAACAAGGAAAGTATCTTAGACCGACATAGCAGAGTTGCACGGATGCATTTCAGTTTGATATAGGTAAGTCACTGCAAATAAAGAGAGGGAACTAATCCATGGTGACATTCCAGCATAGACGAGACCTAGTGGATTTGATGATGACACAATGCTTGGATAGGAGAGGATTTAAATAAGGTGGGCTTGATAAAAATTGAGTGCTTACATGTTACAACATTTTCTAGTAAACTTCAAGAAAAATTACTGTCAAATAATTTGCCAACATAATGCACATACCATTAATTAAGATAGGCTGGAGTGAGTGGACATGCACTTCGAGGAGATTCTTTTTGTCTTGGCACTACTGACGTGCTACTTAGATAGAATGGTGCTCAGAGAAATTTTTTCAAGAGAAATGTAAATTTTTTGAGACTTTTGAGCTCGAAAGAGAAACATTGAAGCCTGAAATT
>NW_005054327.1:2733339-2736504 GCF_000277835.1 Geospiza fortis | reverse complement strand
CTGTTATTTATCTTTCTTAGCTTTATTTTTATATTGACTTTTATTGAAAAAATGTGAATAAACAATATAGAGAGTAGAAAGGGTAAATGCATGAAAGAGAAATCAAAAGCAAGGAAATGTGTCTTACATTTGACATGTGAAACTCTTTTAAATGAATCTGGGATAAAGCAGGAGCCCTTTCAAAGACATGACTTCCACTGCTTCAAAAAAGTGTATGTAACTGGAAAGTGACCTGTTAGAGAACAAGCTCTGTTGGGATGAATATATTTTCTCTCAACCAAAAATAACTTGTAAAGGAGTTTATTTTTCTGAATAAGCTGCTAAAAGGAACATGTTTTCTCTTAAGGAGGTTAAACATATTTGTTTAGTGGATTTCTACTGAAGTTGTATGCATAGTCTGTGAAGGAATACTTAAAAAATTATTTGTGATCTAGTAGCGCCTCAGGTTTTGTTGAAATTTATGGGTTGATGTTACCAACTCTTCAGGGGTATGGAAAATACTTAATTCTGTAGTACTGAAAGTGAGACCTCAGAGAGTAAGGAGAAAGGAGCTGGAGGGGTAACAATCTGCTGCAGCTGAGGGGAGCTGAGAAATACCATGTAAATGCAGGAGGTAACAAATATTTAACAGGTCCGGGCTATTGAACACCATAGTCCACATAGCATGAAGGATACTTTTGCAAGAGGGCTGGAGCCAGGATGAAACAGATAAAAAAATTCCTGGAATGCCTGGCATGCTTCTGCTGAGGCACTGGGGCATAAGGATCAAACAGTCAGGCAATTTTCCTACAATCTGGCCGCTGCTGGTAAATCTATAGAGAAAAGATGGGTTAAAAGCTGAGACTCTAACCATGAATGATCTCCTAGGATTAAGGCTTCATTTGTGAAATGCTTCAGCAGCTTCACTACCTGCTCCTGGAATCTCAGAAATCTGAGAGGATTAATAGTGGAAATATGAAAATAGAATCTGTCACAAAATGTGAAAAGTCATTTGATGAGAGCTTGGAAAAACCAATACAGGACAAGAAAAACTGATCAGAGTACTAAACTGAGATAATTAAGTATTTTCTGCTTGAGACATATATTGTTTGATTCATAAAGATTAATAAAGTTACCATACTTTTGGCTTAAAGTACATAAATTCCTTTATTTTGGATCTGTGTATGTTTCCCAGCAGTGTGCAGAGAGAGGAAGGAGCAGGTGTAGGTATGAAATGTCTGTCTTCTTGGTAATTAGCCCAGTGACAAATAATGCAGTCACATTGCTTCCAGTAATTTGAATATATAAATAAATTAATAAATAAATATATGTATATATTTGGATGTGGGGCTTTATGCCATGAAAACCTAACTTAAAGGTCATTTCTTGTACCAACACAAGTAGATATGATAGCCAAACTATCCACCCTCAGTAGCCTCTTCTGCAACAGTGAAGTCTGTTCAAGTTGGATTTGAAAAGTTTCCTCTTCAGGAACAAGACTGGATGGATCTTCAGCCTTTATAAAAGGGTTTGCCTGGTGTTTTTGCACGATTTAGGGGAATATAGAATGAAATTTGCCTCAAACTGAGTAAAGAAGCATTGGATTCTAGGTACCTAAGTCAGACTTGTGGTTATTAAGGGTGAAAACAGGTTCCCCCAGCTCAGGATTTTACTGTTGAGGAGCCCTGCAGAGTGATGGTCTCACTGGCTCCTGTTGTGAGACACCGTCCCGGGGATTCACCAGCTTCTGTTCAGAGACCATTCAATGGAAACATGTAGCTCTCAGATATCTCTGTCTATGCTGCCTAAAGACTGTAGGCTGCTCTTGCCACCTGCTCTTTGGGAGTTCCCATTTGGCTTTCATTTTAAAATGTAAGCAAATTTCATCTCTCTCCTTAAAATATTGTTTTGGGGGTTGGCTACGAAAAAGATTTGGTGTTTCCAGAAAGGAAATAAAATGAATGCTAGAGGCCAGAACATTAATCTCTGGCCATTGGGTAAGAGAACTGGGACAGAGAAAAAGAATAACTTGTTGATTTAATAATATTTGAGATTGACAGTCTTGTGGAAACTTGGTGCAGTTAGTCTTCTTCACAAGAAATAGTAAAAGATGACAAATAACTCCTAAAGTTTTCATTTTGAGTTTAACTGCTGTAACTTTATCCTCTTAAAAAGAATATTTCTGCTCTCAGGTTCCAAACCCACAAGGGAATTCAAGGACTAGCTCAGATGTAGACATCTTGCTTCTAGGCATCCGAAGTTCAGTAAGAAAAACCCCATTCTCATGATCTCTTTTAGATTTTTGATCTTGCAGTTCTGATGTTTTCCATTTTTCTTGATGTGTCAGCAAGGAGGCAAACAAGTAAATAGAAAATGCTGGCTTGTACCTGAAGTTGGTGCAGCTTTCATACTTAGAACATTAGGCTGTGCCCTTCTTCCTTTCTGAGGGTCATGCAAGAGGCTGATTTCCCTTTAGATCCTTGTTCAGATATTTTATCTAAACAAACTGTATTATACTAGAATGACATCTGAGGGCAGGGAGAAGCTCCACAAGTATTGTGCTGTGCAGGCGCTCATATATCTCAGCCTAAGGATGTCTCCATGGACTTTTCACCAGACAGGAGACTGTCTGGATGAAGGCTGGTTGCAATGAGCCCCAGATGTACCAGGTGAGGTGCTGACCATCAAGAGGATAAACAGACTTTCTAATCTTATTTGCTCATTTTATTTGCTAGTACATAGAAAGCCTTTGTGAAATAGGCAATACAACAGTGAAGAGGGGTGAATTTTAGCTATCTTTTATTCATAGGAAGTTTCTTGCTAACCCACCTGCATAGATTTAACTGACTTTGGAGACTGCTTCTGCAGGGAATATCTTCAAATTTAGCCCATTATTCTACAAGTTTTGGTTGCTACCTTATCTCTGGCATTGCTCCAAGTGTTTGGTAGTTTGATGCAACAGGCCTTGATTTAAATTGTAATTACAAAAGCCTTTCAGAAAACCTTGTGGTGCCTGCTGCCAGCAGAGGATCTGTCCCCTAGGATGTAGTGACGAATGAAGCAGAACATCAGAAAAGTTTGATAAAGTTACAGAGATTACAGAAATCATGGTCTCCCTTCCCTTCCCTTCCCTTCCCTTCCCTTCCCTTCCCTTCCCTTCCCTTCCCTTCCCTTCCTTTGTTAAGC
>NW_005054327.1:2730473-2733315 GCF_000277835.1 Geospiza fortis | reverse complement strand
GTTACAGAGATTACAGAAACCATGCCCTCCCTTCCCTTCCCTTCCCTTCCCTTCCCTTCCCTTCCCTTCCCTTCCTTTGTTAAGCAAGGGGAGGCTGGAATTAACAGTGTAAAATCTTAATGAGTAGATTGTGCTGAGCAGTGCGGTTCACCTCCATTATTCTCCCAGTCTCAAATGTTTACCAGCCAATCAGAGCATTCCTTAAAACCAGAAATTTATAGTGAAAAGTCAGTCCTAATTGAATTTCTTCATTAAGAACACCATCAAACAGATACAGAACACCTTACACCACCTTGTTTAAATTAGATTCATTTTTCTGATTAATTATTAAAAGGAAAGTTTAAAAAATCATAAAATCTTAAGTGCTATTAAAAATTGATTAGGAATGCATTTTTTTCATTGACCCAGTTTGTATTTTTTAAAATTTTTTTTGTCAAAGCTAATACATTTGAGTAGCTGCCTCAGACAGAAGTTTGTAATCATTTGGTCATCAGTCAATTAATCACAGCTTCATAAATATTGATCTCAGATTACATTTATTCTTCATTCTTGAAAGATAGTTTTTTATTAATTTAGGCTCCCTCACATACATTGTGGTTTACACTGAAATTATTTTTAAAAGTTCTATTAAAATTTAATTTGAGCAGCCAGCCAACAGTGCAGCCACTGCACATTGTGCCACCTTTCGGCAGGTTTGTCACCTCCTCCTGGAAGGTCCTGAGCACTCACGGGTCATCCTGTAGGGCTTGCTAACTGGCATCTGTCACCTCTTCATGTGGAAGATACATACCACTCATCCCAGGCAGGAGTAATTTGTGACTAAGTGTGGATTTTTCTGAGAGGAGCGAAGAGGGCTCTGATATTTCTCTTCCCACCCTCAGTAGCCATGTCCTGGTTCCTGGTAGTCCATCACAGATGGTGTTTGTTCGTGATTGTCATACAGCACTTGGCTGCCCCTTGGCCTCTGCCAGACATCCCACAAGCCATGTGAGGGGTGTGCATGTGGGTACATAGGTTGAATGTCCCCAGCCCTTCTGCAGTCCCTGTCATGGAGGTCACACATGACCTTGTGACTCATTCTAGGATGGTAAGGGTGCTTGGGAGTGCTTTTGCAGGGCCTGCCGCTGCCTCTCTTCTGCCTAGGAAAAAATCCAAGCATTTGGAGGGAACACAGTCCTCCTCATAGCACATTCATCAAGCAAAACTGGAGCAATACAAGCAATCTTTATTAACGTTTCTGGTCAGTTGCACCTAATAATTTCCATCTTGACAATTAATTATCTTTTATTATCTTTTTTTTTGTGTGTGTGTGTGTGTGTTTTTGGTTATGCCTGATCTTGTAGTTTAAGGAACTACATGGACATATCAGGATTAAGAGCACACATTTGAAGAGTGACCTGAAGCATTCCCCACACAGGATGCATCCTTTTCTACCCCCTACTTTGTATTTTACTTTGAATGCTGTACTTCATGCTGAGATTGACAAATTTCGTGGTTGGCTTCTGCAGTAAATTTGGTTCTTTGTCCTGTGCTCTGGTAGAAAAAAATCATGTAAAAGTCAATGTTCCCTAAAATCTCACTTGACTGAAGACTTTAGAGTAATGGGATAATGTAACCACTATTATCTTGTACAGCTCTGAAAAATTCTACGATTTGTCTTTAATGTCTGACATCAAAACTGGTTGCCTGTTGTTGTCACTCCAAAACTCTTATTTATTCTGGCACTGCTCTTCTGAGACGCTCTGAAATACAGCTTCAAATCATGAGCAGCAGAGTGTCCTGGTGTGCTCTCCAGCATCAGTATGGAGTCATGCAGACCCCTGTTAGCATTCCTTTTTTTGGCTGATGGAGAATGGATCACTTTTGTGACTATCCATTTATCTAAAGTTGCAGAAAGCTGATGTAATTTCCAGAGTCCTATTCCCCAATCAAATATACCACTCATTTACCATAAAAAATTAAATCACACTGCAGCAAATTATCACACCCCTTCCTTTAAATCTGTCACACACACTGCTTTTCTCCACTTTCAGAAAAGTCAGCCTGTAAGGATCATGCCAGAAACATGTGCAGAGAGCATTCAGATAACCCATTTATTTTATGAATAGCTGTGAAGATTTAAGATATTTTCATCTCTGAGCTGTGTGCTACTTATCTGTTTGCTGCGAAGTTAGACCATTTTTTACTTTCATTATCCATGGACTATGAATATGCTGGACGTAATTTCTTTGTTTTGCATTATGGCAAATCTAGAAGGGCACTGTCTGCTATGGCACAGTCACTTCCAGCAGAGAAGAGCTAGCAAGGGTATGCAACCGGGGACATGTTAAATTGCTCCAGCTGTAACCTTAAAAAATGCTTATCTATTCTCTGTATTGTGTGATCAGAAGTGGATTCTAAGGCCAGCTGCAGCTAACATCTTCAAACAGGAGGGATGCCAAGGAGATCCAGTAAATATATCACCCTCTGACCAGTTCTTTGCGATAGTGTGATGGCTGGAACCAGGTTATCCAGTTTATCCAGTGGTTTGACAGATGCTACTGTGAATTTCAGCAGTGTTTTATGTTGAGTTTGGTAATCCCAGACAATCTTTCCTGGTGGAAAAGAAGAAAAAGAAAAGCTGCAAAACAATAGAGACAGATGATTGTAACAGTGCCCCAACTCTTCCTGTTTTTTTGCTGCAGACACCTGCAAAATGGCCCAATTGGTGTTTTCCCACTGAAGTATTGTGTTACTAATTCACTGCTCAACAACTTCAGCACTTCTGAGAATGGGTACGGTAGTTGAATATAAGGTACTAGCTTATGAAAATGCCTTTTTCTAAAAAAATTAAATCTTTCCC
>NW_005054327.1:2717797-2730367 GCF_000277835.1 Geospiza fortis | reverse complement strand
CTTTCCCTAAACGTGCAGAGTTCATTTAGTCTAGAATATGCAGAGCTGTGTATTTCAATGAAAATATTTAAACTTCAGAATAATGTAAGAGAAAAACAATGCATTTCCTGTGAGTATATGCTGTAGATACACCTGTTTTTAAAATTTTTGCATTAATTGCATTGAATTGATTAAATTCAGCTGATATTTGAAAAACTTTTCTTGTTAAAAATATAAAAAAGTGGAATTTTACATTTTGTTAATATATATATGGTTATCCTTGGCTCAAAATCAGAGACCTCCGGAGTGAAGTGGCAACCAGGACATTGTACATGGCTCCTTGCAGGACCAGGCATCTGCCAGAAAGATGTAAAAGATGCTATAGATCCAAATCAGCCCCAGATCTTTTCTTCCTCACTTACCTCTGAAAACTGTAATCCCAGTTTCTCCATCTCTTCATTGCAAGAATGTTTAGCAAAGATGTTAAATATTCAAGTAATTTTTCTTCTTGTCTGTCATTGTAATGTCACCGGATTAAAACAGAAATCTCCCACCCTGTTTTTAGTATTTTATAATAGCTTGTCAAATGTGACTTCAGAGTGCTCCTGGGACACCACAGTTCAGGTAAATGTGGTCTAAGCCTCTGAGGCAAGTTTCATAAAAAACATAGTCAAGAAATAGACTGCTGTACACATCTTAAATTGACAACAGAAGAAGGGAGGGAAGCATGTAACATATATCCAGGAACTGCTGCAGTTTTATAAGCTTTGTGCTATTGTTTTTCAAATCTGTCTGGGGGAGTTATGTTAGGAAGGAAATGGAGAAACAGAAGAGTAAAGAGAGAAGTAATTGGAATGAACAATGAATAGGAGGAGTGAGGGGCCAATGAGAAAACTGTAGCAATGCTGTGGTGATGTTATCAATATCCATCAATCTGGCTTGAGTGATGGCTGCAGCTGTTCTTGCCAGCTTTGCTGCTTGCAGCTCATCCCTGCAGCTCCCCCACCCTGCGTGGTCATGGGGTGGAGGAGGTGGTGTCCTGGTAGCTTTGAGAGGGGCTCCCTCAGTGGGTGTGCTCTCTTCAAGGAACTCATAAAGAGCCCTTTGAAGGGAGTGCAGGGTGCACAACTTCCATCTTGGCTGTCTAAAAACGAGTAAGAAATTTTTTTAGATTCTTCTTTACCCAACAAAAAGCTGATCTCACCAACCACATCTGGGAGTCACTGCCAAGAAACAGAGCTTTCTAGGATATGAGACATCATATCTTCAGATAAACATCCTAAATAAATTTGCTGAATTGTATTTTACAAGTGTCTAGTTTTAATCCAGGGCCTATAAAGGGTTGCTAGAGTGAGTTGGCCAGTCATTGTAGATTTCTCTTAGGGCTGACAAAGTGAATTCCACAGTTTGGTATTAGAAAGCTGGGTGAAGAAATGTCTGTTTCAATTCGATTGACCAAAAAGGTGAAGTCTGACCAGTAGCTAAAGATCTTGATTTCAGTGACATTTCTGTAATAATATCCTAAGTGCAGTGGGTTTTAGAGCCAGCTGTTTATTTTCTGGGGGGGACACTAAGGCAGACTTGCTTACAACTGTATTTTCTTGAAATGAACCAGTCTTGCTTACTGACAAATCTCTAGATGAACCATTTTGCCAGATATACTGCACCAATAATTTTCTTTGTGAGTCTTACTTGCTACAAAACATCCTTTGAAAAGGATTGTACTCTGCCAATAAAATCTGCCTTTCGGAAATTTTTGTATATTGTTTATTCACCTTTTTTTTTTCATTTTATCAAGTATTTTCTAGTATTCAGAGAAAGATCTTTGGTAACTTTAAAGAGTATAATAAAGTTAGTTGAGGAATACATGAATTTATTTAAAGTGCTTATAGGAAGTCTGGACTGCTGTATCATCTGTGCTGAATTATATGGCTAATTAATTTGCTAAGTGCGATGAGGAAAAATCAAGGACTGTTTATATCTGTCCTTGGTTTTGATTTTCTTATAAATGTTTACTGTAGAAAACTTTGATCTTACAGTGTTCTGAAAAGAAAAAATCCCAGCTTTCACTGGAATTGAAGACTGAAGAGGCAGCCTCCAGTGTCTGTACCTGAAGACCTCTGTGCTCAAAGCTGCTACTGACTTCAGTGGGAATTTTGCCTAAGTACAAAGAGAAGTGCAGGAACTAAGAGTAGGAGTAGAGGCAATGTTGAAGTTTCACCTGAAAATTAAGCTTTTAGGGGCTATAAAATGTTAGGTTTATTTTTGTTTGGTTGGTTGTGTGTTTTCATTTTTTTAATGTAATAACTACAGGTATTTTAGATTCAATTTGTGCACCTTTAGGCTGAAAGGACAATTGCACTTAATAACTTATAACTTAATAGCACATCTAAATGTGTTTTAAAATACTTCAATTTACCTATTAAGACCAAATAGACTGTCTGTTAATTTGACAGAATATCCATGTTCCCTGAACTTAGGGCTATAAAAATTGTTCATCTGCTCAGTCACAGGCCATTTAATTTTGGATGCATCATTGCCAGTTGGTTACAGTAATTAGCATTCTCTCTATTGTAGCAGCTTCCCTGAAGCTATGCTAAGTAGGGTTACACTTCTGTATGGAAACATAAGCAGCCTTGTGCAAATGAGCCCGGCCACCCATCTTAGAGACAGAAGCCTTAGCTACAGCTTCTTGGCTCAGGGTGCCCTATATGCCCACCTGCAGATCTTATTTACTGGTTATTAATGACATGAAGTGTAGGCAGCTGTGAAAGGCACAGCATGGCAGCTCAAAGCCTCTGCTCTAAACTATTCTCTCAGCCTTGTCATTTCTTTGAGTGATGCCTAATTTCCTTTCTTTTTTTTAATCTTGCCCTTTATACTCTCTTTTAATGAAGTTATAGGACAGAAATAAATTATCTGTGTGTAAATTGTATATAAATAGACACATGCATATATATACATATAAACATACCTGTGAACTGAGGGATGGCATTTGCTAACCTGTGAACTGAGGCATGGCATTTGTTACTTGGCACTTAAAACAAGGGTTCTCAGATAAAAATGTTTTGATAAATCCTCTGTTATTATGAACATATGCTGTGAATATTTTGGTTCAGTATGTTTTTCCATGTCTCCTAATGCCTGAACTAGTGTTTTTGTTGTATTTTTAATGGAGACACCAAGTGCCAGCACCAGATTATGAATAGTGCTGAAATTGTTCATTTGTAAAGGCTAGAATAAACAGTACAATTGCTAAACCATAAATAAATTAAAAAGAAGTCAAGATTTTTTGCCAGTTGTTCTGCAGCCTGTGCACATTTTCTTGTTCTGTGTGAAATGTCTATGCTTTCATTTGGTTTCCTGGGAAACAAGTGAGGGGTGGTATGCACTGCAAGATGTACTCTAAGAATAATTCTTCCCATTTAATCCACTCTGATTTTTACTTCTTAATATACTGGAAGGTAACTAATATTTAATACCATGAAATGTATCTGTGCATGTTTAATGATTCAATTAATCAGAGAGAAACCTTCTTTATAATTAAATATGGATAGGCTATAGTCTTTTCTTCTCATTGACTGATGCTTCTGAGAATAAGGGATAAGAATAATTTTATACTATTATTCTGTGTGCCTTTTATTAGAACTCTGAACTGTTTGGGTGTAAAATCAATGATATAAGTACATTTTTTTAGACTTATGCACTCTGCAGTTTCTGTATTCCATAAAGTCTAGCCATATGAATTTAGATACCAATACCACAAAGACTTATACGTGTTTAAGCACAAGAGAAGTTCAACTGATGCTAATGTGATTACTCACATTAAGTGTAAAAACTATGCTCGAGCCTTTGTAGGACTGTCCCTTTCAATTTCTGGAAGAGGCCTGATGGGAGCTTGGAAAAGATTGTATATGGTTGCTCTGTAATTATTGATTTGATGGCAACTTGTGGCCATAGCTCATCTCCTTTAAGTAGCCATTTTATTAATCTGGTCATGGACCCCTTTTGACTTGATTACTTGAAGAAAGGTTACAAACCCCAGTGTATCTTATGCTTCCACACTTCCATACAAAATTCTATAAGTATAGGCTAAAAAAAGCCAATTGTTGTCAATATAGTATGAGGTGGAGGGCATCTATTGGGAAGTTAATAAAATAATGATGTACGTACAGGCAGATTTAAATATGGAAATGGAGATTTCCTGCTTCTTGATTTTGTATAAATTGTTGAATATATTTGTTTAATGATTTATACAGAGCCTCAAGCCATAGCAACTAGGTGGTGTTTACAAAAGTTAAAGCATAAGTTACATGCACAGCCTACAATGGGCCTCATTAAATGACCACTTATGCTGCCAAGGGTACCATATGTCAATAGCCATGTTGTGAGACCACTTTTCAAGTTTGTCACTGCTCATATTTCACATAGTCATTTTTTCCAACATATGTTCCTACCTTTTTAATAAGAGGATATTTTTCATTATCATTTTAACAGGGAAATAATTAGCAAAAAAATCAAATGCCAAAATTTTCCCTTATAAATAGGCTAAGTTTAAGTGGGTAATAGGGTGCCTAGTCTGAAGAATAAAGAAGTGGTTATACTATTTCTATAGCATTTCAGTCAAGAAAGACCCATTAATTTGTTTTTAGGGTGACCTTAAGCAAGAAAAAATAGTGTTTTGCTCAGTTAGGGTCCAGGTGTCTGATGTGTATTATTTGACTGTTTCTGTTGATACTTCAGAAACTGTGGACAAAACTCTGGCATCCATGGAATATCACCAAGACTGGGTTTTCTTTCTTAGGGGCAGTGGCATGCTGCATTCAGGTGTTCATTAAGAAGGTGATATTCATTGAAAAGAAAACCAATAACCTTCTCTGGAAAAATATTCCAGTCAGTATATAAGGAGGGACTGATGCCAGCTATCATGTCTGGAACACCTTTGTTCCTCGTGTTTTAGAGATCAGTGCTCAAGGATTAAAGCACCCCTTCATTGCTGATGTCCCAGCTTCCTTGGCTGTAGTGGACAAATGAAATAATGTTGTGTCATTGGAGAGTAAAAGGCTGTTGATTGTGACAAAATGTGCCCCAGGTGAGGAAGCCAACATCTATATCTGTCCTGAAGGAAGTTCTGTCATCAGGGATGGTCTAGTGAGGAATTTTATCAACCTGTGTTTACTGTAGGTGCAGAGTCAGGAGGTAGCAAAACCTCACAATAAGCTGTGCAGGTCATCTGCAGATGAATAACAGTGAAAGGTTTGGACAATGCCAAGCAGTCACACGTTGGGTAAGAGTTTAAGTCAATTTATTTTAAGGGAATTCACTATTTTATAGTGTTTTAAGCAACATTATTTATAGTATGTTTGAAACTTCTCTCCTTGTGTGGTTATCTTTGGTAGCTCTTCTGTGAATGTGTATTATTGCATGATCTTGAGCTATGTCACCTCATTACACTACAGGGTAAAAAACATGTGAAATATTCCCTTGAAAAGTCAAGGTTCTCCTTCTCTCAGACCTCCCATTTCTAGCATGAGAAGGTTGGGAAACGGTGTTTAAAACAGTGCCTGACAGGCACAAAAAATTGTTGTCACTTTGAGATGAATTTTTCCAATTTGACTCATGGACATTTTCAATTGTGGTACAAGTCCACTTTTGGTGAAATATTTTTAAAGGCAAATATGACCTGATTGACTATTGCCTATCACATGGTTGTGCAAGTTAACACTGTCATATGTGTGACATAGGGGATACAAATACCTTCTGTTCATGAATATGAAATGAAATGTGAAGAATAATCAAGCTAATTTCTTTCTGGGTCCCAGCCTCAAGGTAATCTTGATCAAGGTTTTCTGAAAAAAATGGCATTGTAGGTACTTGGGTACAGTGGAGAGAGAAGAACTGTTGAGATCCAACATTAGGTAACATTAACTGTGAGATCTTTTGGACTGTTCAAGAGTTCCAGAGAGATGCCCAACTACTAAGTTTCAGGGTCCTGCGCTTGGATCAGAACAAGCCCATGCAGCACTACAGGTTTAGGGGAATGTGACTGGACATCTCTCTGACAGAAAAAGACCTGGGAGCCCTGGTTGACAGCAGCTGAACATCAGTGTGCTCAGGTGGCCGAGAAGGCCAGTGGCGTCCAGTCCTGTATCAGCAATGGTGTGGCCATCAGGACCAGACAGTGATTGTCTCCCTGTACTCAGAACTGGTGAGACCACATCTCAAATGTGTCCAGTTCTGGGCCCCTCACTGCAAATAAGGTACTGAGGCACTGGAGAGGGTCCAGGAGGGTCCAGAGAAGGGCACTGTGTGAAGTGAAGCTGGTAAAGGGTCACCAGAGCACAAGTCTGATGAGCAGCAGCTGAGGGAGTTGGTGTTGTTTAGCCTGGAGAAAAGGAGGCTCAGGGGTGACATGACTCTCTACAGCTCCTGAAAGAAGACTGCAGTGAGGTGGGGGTTGGTCTCCTCTCCAGGTAAAAAAGGACAGCTCAACAGGAAACAGCCTCAAATTGTGTCTTGAGGATTGGATATTTCTTCAGTGAAAGGGTTGTCAAAGATTGGAACAGGCTGCCCAGGGAAGTGGTTGAGTCACCTGAAAGTATTTAAAAGATGTGTAGATATGGCACTTAGGGACATGGTTTAGTGGTGTTCTCAGCAGTGCTGAGTTAATGGTTGGATTTGAAGATCTTAATGGTCTTTGTGAACATAATTGATTCAATGATTCTATGATTATAGTTTGGATCCATCTACACCCTGCCTGGGCAGCAGACTGGGATTCCTTATATTGAACTGAAAGTAATAATAGCAGCATAAAAACTTGTGAGACTGCTGCATGCAGTGGCCTAGTGCTCCCAGTGTGTAGTTGAGATACAGCCAGAACATGTCCCTGGACTTTAATAATGGACAGTGCTATTATATGTAGTGATTTCTTGCTGTAAGTTCTGGCTTAAGCAGTGTAAGGGCAAACAACCTGAGCATGCTTTTTTCTGTGGCTCCAACTCCCTTATGCTACTTGCTGTCTTTGCACACTGCTTTGTAAGGGGTTCTAAAGCATGGAAATTGAAATTGAAAACCCTTACACTTTCTTGTGTACAACATGAATTCCAGTGACTCTCAGTTCTGGCATTTTCACAATAGTAAAACTTCACAGATATTTTCAACTTGATGGTTCAGCCTTTGAATTTGGGATTCGGGATTAATGATCATTTTATGAAGGATTTTAATTCAGTATTGTTTGTCACAGGGTTCCTCAAGTCTCTTTCTGGATGTAACTCTGGAGCCATGACTCCCTAACCTTTGCTCCACCATAGGAGCACTGTTCCATACACCAAAAGAGCAGCCCTGATTTGAATTCCTGGATTCTGCAAACTTGTGTTTGAGATGCTGTAAATTATGCTGTTTGGATCAGCCTTCTGTGCCACTAGAAATTATTTTATTAATAACTTACCTACGACCTGCCACTGTTTTTGTTGTATCTCTCAGACAAAGTAGTAAATTGGCTCCACTCCCAAATCGGACTTTTTTAAAATTTTTGAGTTATGGTTGTATGAGTTGCATTCCTATGTTTCCTGTTTGGAAGGAATTATATTTCCATTCCTGTGGAATGTTATTAATTTTGGCCCTCCAGTGAATGACATTTCCATCACTAGCTTCTCCCCTGCCTTTGAGTCTACAGAAGTAAATTAGACTTGCCCCCTAGAGCTTTCTGAGACAGAGGTAATCTTCTGGTATGTTTCAAAGTGAGGTTCTTGTATCTGATGGAAGGCTTTAGTTGTGACAGCAAAACAAATAGTGAATAAATATGCTTTTAGGCTTGTAAGTGGATGTCAAGGAGAACAACTAAGAAGCAAAATCACCTGTGATGGCACTGTCCCTTTCATTCTCACTGGGAGACAGGGAATCAGAGAAGGGAAAACTCTGGAAGCGAAAAAGAGAGATGAGCATCTGTAAAGACCTGCATCTGTGTTAACAGCTTGCCAAGGAAACCGATGTCTGTACATTAATCTGAATTATCACAGTCAGTTTTCCTTTTGTAACCAGCTCAATCACAGCATCACAATCTCATTCTTGAACTGGAGGTGTACTGAGCACAGCATGCTGACAGCACTAGGAAACCTAGGGAAGGAGAGAATAAAATTTACTGATACTAGACAATTCAGAAACAGAAAAGATGGTGAGAACTGACACAGCTTTCTTTTCACCAAGGAATTAACATCATAATCCTGCTTTCTTCAATTGTCCAAGTTCTCTTTTTTTCTAAACAAAAATCTCTGCATCTTTGGAGTGTATCTGTTATGTCAGTTTTCCCTGGCAATTCATGCTTATTTTCCTCTTTATGTATGGGGTTCTTTTAAAATCCTATCACTAACTTTCTAACTTGTGAATAGCAACACACAAATCCTATCTTCCTAGTCCTGTGTGTGAATGGTGTTGTGTTCAGCAAATATAATCCTTTGATGTGGGATAAGCATCATAATAGATGTGGAGCATTTTCAGAATCATCCAAAAGTTTTTGAGAAGACAAGAGACTATTTGACAGTGCAAATACTGAATACATTAATTGTATTTTGGTTTAGGTTTTTTTTTCTTTTTAACCTGCTAAGACTCAGTGATTGGTCCTGAGCTATATCCAGAATAACGTGCGGATTTTGTTCTTGTAGGATGAATGTATAGTTGTCTTCTACTTTCTTTCTGAGTAAAAGTGGTAAGCTAGCTATCCCCAAAGAAGCTGCAGGATTTGTTGGACAACTATGTTGCATGGCTGAGCTTAGATGCTCAAGGCCCATTGGGAAAAGTAACATCCCAGGTTCTTTCTCAGTGCAGGGTATTCTTGCTTTCAGAAATGCTTGGGGTATTTTGTCTTCTGTTTGTGTGGATGTTCAGGTCTCTTGCAACTCAGAACATTCTATGGTTCTATGACACTCAAAGTTTTTCAGCATCAGGTCTGTAGCCACTGTGGAGTACCCAATCCCAAAATGTGCTGGGAAGGCTTGAGGGGTATCTTCCCTTCATCTCAGGTCTGTTGGGTACTCTTGGCTGTACATGGTTTTGCTTTGCTTTTGTTTTTTGTCAGTGTCCTGCACTATTGTGCCACCTGAACTCCTGCAGGGGTGAGCCAGCTTCTCAGCTGCATCTGCAGTTTTGAAACATTTTGTGTTGGTGGCAAGTATTTTCTGCTAACATGAGCCAAGGGACTTTGTTAAGCGTGGAAAAGTACTTTCAAAAAAGTACTTGCAGACTGAGCTCATAACACAGGTGGTTGGGATTTTGCAGAGATTTGGAGCTGGGTTTTTAAAGGTACTTGGCACACCTCATGCCTAGAGAGACTTTCCAAATCTACTTGAAGTAACAGAAACAGACCATTTGTTTTACCTAACTTTGGCTGTCTAATCAGCTGGCTGACTAGACTTCCTCTGCAGCGACACATGCAGATTTAAAAACCACAATTGCTTGTCTCAAACACTTTTAAGGCCACAGAAGGATGCTGCCATGAGACAAGCACAGAAGGGAGTGACGGGATGGTGCTGATTCCAGGACCAGCAGAGGTGAGATCTGGCTAGCACAACCTGGGTACTGCAGCCAGACAAACATTCCCACTGTGGCAAAATTTGTAAAGAAGCAAGTGCTCACACGGACATGGCTGGTCAAACAAAGATCACCCCAAGTTATGGGACAAGGTGGCATCTTTAACCACCACCAAGCATTGAACTGTGCCCCCATCTCCCCACCCCTTCAAATATGCATCTGTAGATACCTGGAACTTCGACTGTAAGATAAGATACCACAGATAACATAAAGGTGATACAATTGTCTGAGTGCAATCGCAGACCTAGGGTGAGGAAAACAAAACTCTGGGAGAAGAATGCATCACTGATAATGGACACATAGAATGCAGAATTTATGGGCCACAAGGAAAGTCAATTCAGCAACTGTGCTGAAATCAGATCAGAATGGGTAAAAGGTAATTCCAGCCAGGGGTGACCATGATCACCTACACTCAATCCATCTACCCAAGAAACCCACCAACTCAAAAAAAAGAAGGCTGAACATGCAAACTGATTAGCATTCAAGGAAATAATTTAACCAATAGCATGGAAGAACTGTGTAGGTAATGAACATTAATTTCTTTGTTTGCTAAAATGTATAAATAGTGAAGTTTTGAACAGCCTTGGGACCCCATCACCGAGAAGCCCAGAGTGAAGAACCCATGGAACACTGCTGGATCTACATGGAGAGACTATCTATTGTCTGCTTAATCTGTCTGTCTCTCCCTCTCCATCTCCTCTCTTTTCTATTGCTTTCTACCTCCCCTTCATGGTTAAATTGAATCTCTATTAGTGGCTTTGGCCTATGGTCTTGTTTGCTGCTTAATTCAGGCAGAGGCATCTCTCAAAATCATATCTTAACAAGAGACAAAAACTTCCAGATTTCATCCCAAGCAAAAATAGCTGGCTAAGACAAATGGATTAGACCAGTCTCTCATATCCCACTGGGTGATGAAAGTAAGACACAGTTAATTTGCAAAAATTATGTATTACTTGTATTACTTGTATAGCTACTAACAAGATAAAACTATGGAATTATGGAATTGTGTCATTTGAAAATTATGGGAGGACTAAATTTGTTGAAATATGTTTTCTGCCAGTGTTTTTTTGTGGTTATTGACTCTGGCCTCCTCTCCTACTCCTAATGCTTATCAGCCAAAATACTTACTGCCATGCCTAATATCAATGAGTACTTCTAGTTGAAGGAAAATGCAAACACATGTAAGTCCAAATTTTATGGTTTTTTTGGGTTGGATTCATAAAACTGTACAGATGTAAACCAAACACTTTTTTAAAGCTAGCATATATTCAAGTTACATTTTGTGAAAACTCATTTTTTATTTCATTTCACAATGACATATCATATCAAACTTTATTTATTTTTAGGTGATTGAACCAGCAAATAAAGCATGAATGCTTTGCAGAGATCTGTAAACCAGTTATAGACTTCTTTTTTGAACTACTTACAATAGCTTTGTAGGATGATAACTGTTTTTAATGTGTTTTTGGAGGTCTCACTAACCTGAAAAAATTTGTTACTTTTATTTCAAATATGAGCAAATTGTGTTATTACTACATTTGTACTGGTAAATGTTGTTGGAAATCTTTCTGCCCATGGTTCTGGCCCATGGTGAGTTATGCTTTCTCAAACTGCTCCTGGGGTTGATATGGGAGTTTATGAAGGGCGTCTCTGATTCCCAGCAGGCAGCTTGGATAAGAAGGCCACAGTGAATAGTGGGGTTTGGGTTTAAACATGGTCACCTGGTGATGCAGGTTTGCAAGTGGGTGCACCAGGGAATATCTGATTTACTGATGGACCTGTGGCTTTGCAGTGGTATGTAGTTAACACAAGCCAGAAAACAGAGAAGGAAAACCTCCCTAAAATTATCTTCATTCTTGTAGAAACACAGATGAATACACAGATGAATCTGGTGGCAAGGTTATATACTTAGCCACAGTGATTGCAACCAGACTTCCAGCTCATTCTATGGTAGTATGTGGGGTTTATTTGTTCATTTTTACTGCCATGTCCTATTACAGATGACAAAAAGACATTTTAGAAACCTAGGTGCCAAGCTGCAGTGAAAACTTCCCCTAATGGTGAATGTCTTGGACTCCAAAAGCGCCATCTTTCTGGAGTTTTATGTTCTTCAGTTTCAGTGTTTTGTGAGGGGACATTTTTCAAGTCTGTCTAAATACACTTTGGCTGTGATTCTTTCTTTCTCTTGCATTTATATGGAATATTCCTGTTTAATCTTGGCCCAGTAGTTTCAATATCTATTTGATTTTGTTTTATTTATCTTCTCATTTGAAATTTTCCAGCATCACATGGCTGGCAGACTTAACAAATGACTTCCTTCATGTGCCAGACAGACAGGGTCTCTCATAAGCCCACCCAGTATAAATAATGACTTCCACTTTCAGACAACAAATTGAACTCTTTAACTTGCTACTGTGCATACCTTTCAAGAGCAGTTATTGAGCTAAACATGTTCTTGTTACTTCTAAATGCCTTTAAGATAGGAGGCAAAGGAGATTTAAACAGATTTTGTGGAATTAAATAATCCTCCCTATATTTGCATATAGGTAGGTATGTGAAAAGTACTTTTAAATTAACAGGCTTGTTATTGTTCATTGCATAAACAAAAACTGTGTGGATTAGTGGGGAGCAGGAAGGAAGGAGTGAGATGGTGATTACATTAAAAATTCTCCTGCTTGGAGCAGCTCCTGTCTCTGGATGTCTCCCACGCCTGTGTCCTCTGAGCCTAGAGCATCCCTCGTCTGTTACCTTGCCACAGTCATTTTCACTCTGCTTACATAATGGTTTATGGTTACACAAATCTGCTCTGTCCAAAATATGTTAGATTAAGAAATATACTGTATCTCTCTGGTGGATGGTATATTCTGAATTCATTCAGGTAGGAGGTATGACATTTTCATTTTGAATACTGGTTTAATACCAAAGATCTTCCATCTTGAGCACAACCTGCAAAATCCATGATCTTATTGTGGTTGAAATACTATGCATTTGAGTAGGAATATGTCC
>NW_005054327.1:2677021-2717787 GCF_000277835.1 Geospiza fortis | reverse complement strand
AGGGAAAGAAAGTAAAAGGAAATCTGGTTTTGTTGCTGATTAGAATTAAAATGGTAAATAGCTCTTTGTCCTACTTTGACAACTCTGTTTTCAAAATGCAACCTCTGACTGGTGCACACAGATTATTTCTTTCTTTAGAGAAGGCTATTTTTAACGTTTTAGAAACCTATCACAACATAGGACTTGTTTTGAGCTCTGTGGTGCTGGTGTTCCTCTTACTTCTGTTTGAATGAAATCAGAAGAAAGGCCTTGGGTTCTTGCATACAAATTGAGTTTGAAACTGAAGGGCAAAAGCATGTATTAGGTCTTTGATCTTTTGCACGCGTCTTCCAACCACCTTTTCCCTTTATTTGTTTTAAAGCGGTGTTTATTTTTTTTTCTTGGAAAGTTTGCTGAGCCAATTGCATGCCTTTCACAAGGATGGGCATTTACTTCCCAATTAGTCCCACTGAGCCAGCAGGACTATTTGCCTGAGAGCCCTCATCACCATGAAAAAGCCCAACCACCCAACACAAAACAATGAGATCACAATCTGGCCCTTTGCAATTAGCTCAACACTGTCAGGGTTTCACTTTCCTACTTAAATCCCATAATGAGCAGCCATCAGAAGAGGAGGTAAATAAAGCTGTCATGCATATTGACAGTAATACAATATCACTGCTCATTTTTTCCCCCAAAGTTAAAATTGCAGAATTAGTGTGGCATATGATGTTCTCCCCTCTCCAGCAAAACACATACCAGTTGCAGTCTTTTAAAGTCTCCTATCATTTTGTTAGCACGACTGCCTACGTGAGCAAAAAAACATGGAAACTGCATCCTACCACAGTTGACAAGATTTTTTATTTTCATGATTACTTCTCTGCCTTTTTTATTTTGCCTGCAGGCAAAGGTTGGCATACATGTCAAGAGAACATTCTCCAGCTGGGGCCTGCAGTATAGAGAATTGTATACTCCAGAGGGCTCATGGGACCTTAGGCAGATTATTATGGTAATATTGGAGACTGCTGTCCTTTCCCTCCCACAGCTGGGCCGCCTCTCTCATTGTAAGTATTGAAGCAATATGTTTTGCAAATTATACATTGGGAACAACAGGGACCTGGGAAAGTGAGGGAGAAAGAGAAACATGGCAAAATGTTGCTTTTAATATGATATTTTTCTTGTTCATCAAGCAAAAATAAATTAGAGCTTTAATTTTTTTTAATTAAATGAAGATCATATATTGGGGAAAACCAGCTATAATAGTAAAAAGTTAATATTGATTTTATTGAGTTAGAATTTTAAGAAAATATTGTTTATTATAGGGAAATTTCACACAGTAACCTGATGCAAGAGAACTGGAGTAAGATTACATAATAGCTTTTATTACAGATTTCAAAAATCCTTTTGAGTCCAATGAAGCTGGATTAACAAAAACCGCACCAAAAAATATCATTTTAATTAGTGCTAATGTGATCTCGTCATGGTCCAGCTGTTTCACACAGGATGAAATCTGTGTTGCTTCATTAGAAATTCACCCTCCAAAATAATGTCACTTCTGATTTTTACATTTCTTATTGATGTATATTTTAATAAAATAGCCAAATGATTTGGTGACTATTGTCATAAGGCAACTGAGGGCTCTTGACTTGCTTGCTTCTAAATAAAAGAGAGTTTAAAATATTACTGGTTGATAAGGAATTATTTGAGTTTTTGACCCTTTTCTGAGACTTTACTATAAAAATCAGATTAAATTTTTTATGGTTGCATTTTAAAGATGATTTTGTATTTATAAAACTAATAAGAAAAAAGAAATATTGCTAACTTGGTAACAAGTTGAAATTATGTCTTACATGGACCAGATGCTGTTCCTTGGTTTTGTCTCTTTTTTAAGTAAGTATGGGCTTCAAATCACAGTCTTTAACCAATATTCCATTAACCAATAGTAACTTTAGATTTAGATCTTTGTTCATTTTTGACAGGACTATTTCACAACTCAATTCCATTTGGACCTAACTTCAATTTTAATCTAAATTATTTTCAAGTTACTGAAACTTACTGCTTCATTTATATATGAAGCTGTAGTATATTGCCTTATATACCTGCCTGAATTCTACATTAAAAATAATCAAATGTAGAAAACCTCAGTACTCACAGCTCATTCCTCTCCATTATTTTTATATGCTTTAATACAGTGGAGAACCCTTGCATATACCATTGTAGAAAAAGTCATTTATATTTTAATACCTTTATTCCTTTTCCCTATGTTACTTAAAATATTTCTTTATGCACTGTTGGTGATAATATATTTATCAGCTCTCTAATTTACCTTAGACTTTGCTAATGTGTTCGAGGATTATGACCAGTTCTTGTATTTTTTCTTAAACATTGTACAATTTCTTTTCTTATTCTTAGATAGTGATTTTATATTAAACTCTTTGTATGTGAAAAGAGTTTGCAGTCTGGTGGCAATTGTCATCAGATTAATCTATACCAGGAGTGGATTTTTAATTATAATTTTCAATTGTTATAATAATAGAAGAGGTTACTAAAGAAAGCAGCACAAGGACTGTGTTGCACTGCATTGGTTGCTTGTGTTGTAGAGTCTTAAAAAGCCCCTGATGATACCATGACAGCATTTCTCTTTCTCTCCTCTGTAGTCTAAAACAGCATTAGCAAAGCCATCCTTTGCAAAGAGGGAAGAGCCTCCAAATACTGAGTTAGTTCTCTGGGTCTCTGGGAACCAGACACTTGCTACTCCTGAGCTTATACAAAAACTTGTATTTCACAAAGTTTGATGCAAGGCTGTATGCAGCAGGATGAGGTGAAAAGGAAATTCTAAGGTTAAGTGCATGTTGTTTCGCAGGATAGAGAATACAGTGCAGTGGTGCATTTTCTCTTTGGTTCTTTTGAAAGTCAGAGGACGCCCAAACCTGAGCTACCTTCCACATTTCCTTCTTCTTCCTATCCTGCATTCCTCCTTCCAGGTAGCACATATTGACTCCCACTTTTCTGGATGATGGTAACTCAGTGTTCAAGGTATATTGCTCCTGAAAATTGCAGCCTTCTTTTTTTTCCTCCTTGTATTTGTGTTGGGTAGCTTTCCCCAATATACTTGAGGTTTCTCAGCTGTTTTCAACAGCTGTTCTTGCTTTCAGCATTGTTAATGATAGACTGCATTTTGCAACACAGTGTGCGTAGTTTGCAGAATTTTTCTGCATTTGTCATGTGTGACCAAGGTGTGGCATTTAAAAAGACAATCCAAATTACCTTGCTTATTCCTATCTTGTCTATGATAAAAAATACCAGTTAAATTAAGAATTGAACAAATTCTGCTTTTCTCCATTGGAACTAGTATCTAAGGCTAAATCTCCACTGCCTGTGCACACTTGTTGGATAGAGTACAAGGGACGTTGATATTGTCAAGGGTTGCTCTAAAAAGGCAGAATGGAAATAATTACTTTAAGGATAATATTAAACTGTGTTGAAGAGTGAAGGAAATCCTGCATATTTCAGAAGATCCCATGATTTAAACATATTGTAAAATTAATTGGTATGTAACTCTTTCTTTTGTCGAAGTGTCAAGACATAACCGATATGAAATTAGAAATCCCCCTACATAACACCAAAGTCCTGATTTGTATTTTCATCCAGATTTAAGTGGCAAAAGCCTAACTCTCTTGGTGAGTGAAATAAATAGGAAGAGGAACAGGAACAGGATTTTTCCTTCATGTATTTGTCTCCAAGACAAGACTTGGTGAATCCTCTGGGGAAGTTCCCTAGGCAGTGATGGATACACGTGCTTTTCTGCTCGTGGTGTCCAGTGCATATTCAGAATTTGCTGCAACTACCTTCTCCCTTGAATCTCCTTGTCTTTATTGGCAACCGGGCCCTGAGATGTCATAGGAAAGACTTATCATAATACACAGGTTTTGGGGGGGAATATATGCGTGAATTTTACTGTGATATTTTTATTCTTATACAGCTGAATAACCCCAAATCAACTCTGTGTCTCCAAACTTTTAATCTCTTATGAAATTAGAGTTATCTAACTTATTAGCATGTGAGAAGCTGGAGGTACACAAAAGTTTTAACAGCAGATGTTGAAATGTCATCATCATCATCACAATGTGAAGAGACTCCCTCCATTGTCACATGCACTTCTCCTCTGAGTTCTGCTTCTTTAGTCCTCAGGCTTTGTGAATGTCATTCTAAGAAAACTTTGGTCACTTTTGTTTGATAAGATTCACAGCCTTACTGATTTAGAATAATGATATTTGATTGGAGTTGCTCTTTCTTGTATTTGAAGGCAAGTTATTGGGATAATCCAAAGTGCGTTATGTGGTTAAACTTATTAGTAGAATTTCTTACATATTTAAGGATTTTGTGATTAAATTTCCAGCTACTTTTACATGCCTTTTTTTTTTCAGGCAGAAAGGGTGGTAGGGTTCATCTCATCTGATTTTATGGGGAAAAAGACAACATAAAAATATTACTCAGAGTTTTAAGAAATCTTAATTTAGAAAAAAAAAAGACCAAAAATCAACCTGAAACCTTTTAATCGGTGTTGCTTCTGATAGAATGTGGCTTCAAATTTATTGACTTCTAGTTCCCAGTAAAAGGGTTGGCCATATTTCTGTTTCTTTGTGCTGGTTACTTCATTAATTATATTTAAAATGTAGATCTGAAAACTGTTGCTACCCTTTTACATTTTGAAAGTGAGTACTAGTAGCCTATTTTCTTCAACCAATAGTCTATAATTTCATCAATAAATATGAAGACCTACTAAATTAAACATGAAAATGTTGCTATAGGTAATTTGCTTTAATTTCTTTTTGGTATGCATTGTAGCTTCCACTGGAATGGAGGGATTTTCAGTATGGTAAAAAGTCTGGAAACTGCTGCTGTAGAAAACCACATTCTCTCGATATTAATCTTTAAACTAAAGACAGGCCCATCTGTGTGCACCACTGAATTGGAATTGGGAGATATAATTCAAGGGTAGGCCTCATGATACTCCTCCAAAGTGTAAATTTCACTTGTTTCCACATTGTGAAAACAGTATTTTGAACATTAAAGGGAAAAAGGGCTTTGTTCTATTGAAAGCCTAAAACTTCACAGGTACTAAATAAAATAGAAATCTAAATACTGACTTTGAAGAGCTTAATAATTTTAACATTCCATCTATAGTATTTTAAATAATATTTAGGATGAAATACATGATAATTCTAATACATCTGTCTGTATGAAAATACTTAAAATTGCATTTGTAGATAAATACTCACTTACAATAGTGAGGCATTTCATTTATAGTAGGTGAATAGTCACTTATTAGAAATCTTGCATTCCTGGACAAAGGAAATATTATTTTCCAAGGACAGTTCATCTCAGTTACCTTCAACATCTACTTTAGTAAGGAATATCTTCTGAAGGTGCTCGTATTTCTCCACTGATAATAGACCAAAGCCTGGACAAGCATCTTAGACTAAACAGTGTTTTAGGTGAGATTCTACTCTGTTGCTATGGGCTCAAGTTGGTCATCCAGATATAGGTGCCTTTGACCATTGTAAGTGCCCTAAATATCTCAAACCTGTGCATGGGGCTGGCAGATACCACACAGGAGTTAAGGGAGACTGGTGACCCTCTGTGGTAGAAGCAGAAGTGCAGGTAGAGTGCCCTGGGGTATCCCAAACGTCTTCAGGTGCCTGTGGAGAGTAACTGAATCAAACTAAAGGGATCATCTCAATTTTAATAATGTAAACTGATGACTGGCCATTCTCTGAAGTCCTGAACAAATAGAAGTATTTTCTGAAATTCTGAAAGCACCAGTACTGTTGCTCACCGGTTCTTCAAGTTACTCTTTTCCTGGCACAAGCCAGATTATATATTTAGTGTCCCTATAAGTAATTCTAAATGTGTAAGTGCCACCCCATATTCCCTATCATCCTGAGCTTGTGCCAGCAGCAATGACTCCAGGGTCTGCATGCAATCTTATGGGCAATGTCTCTTACTTGAAAATTGGCAACATAACCAACACAACAGTATGATATAACAACACTACAACCTCTGTATGGCTATGAAGCATGTTTGGGTAAGCACTTGTTTAGAACCCAAAATCTATCCCTGAACAATCTTGTTAAAGTTTCTTACATGGTCTTTAACATAATTTTACTGATGCTGGATCTGAGTTAATGATGCTTCATAAGAACTGCTGACCATTAAGTTGTTCTGAAAAAATCTGGAACTGCTTTGTCTCAATCTATCTTGTAATTGTAGAAGAAAGTGAATTCTTGTTTCCTGCTTCTGAGTCTGGGGGGTCTTGGAGGCAAGCTGGAAAGCAACTTTCACAGTGCATCTGCCAGCAATATTCCGGAAATCACAAACAGGAACATAAGACCTTAATCATGGATAATGAGGGAATCTTCATGCTGTATGGAGTCAAGTTCTTTCCACTGCTAACTAGCAGATTGTTTTGCAAGACCTTATGTTTGGTAAGTGTCAGAAATAGTGGACATGTTCAGCTTTGCTCAGCTATCATTACTGTGAGGGTGTATTTAAACATCTCTGTGTTTAAATTTGCAGCTTTAATGTTACATTCACATTGCATTTCATTATGGATGCAGCAATAACTGAGGAAACAGAATGGAAACTGTGAAGAGGCCACGCTTCTTGGTAGCAGCCTAGGAATCAAGATGATAGCATTAATTATTTATGCTGTAAAGCATCTTCATTGGCAGGTGGTGGTGTGAGGAAAGGGAGGAGGTCAAAACACATCTACTTATATTCTTATGGTGAAAAAGCAGAAGAAATAATATAGCAAGCAGTTAACCATTGCATGTATTTGAAATGAAGGAATGGAGTTGCAAATTGGTTACTGCAGTTTGCTTGTCTGTCCCACGCATAAGAAAGTACTGTGATCCTAAATCTGAAATGGTTGTGTTTGAGGACATCTTTTAAGACAATATAAAAAAATTAAAAGGCCTAATAAGGACCTCCAGGGAACAGCTTAGTTTTTAATAGATATAAAACATGAGATGTCACTGGAGGTGGCTGGACTTCCACTGATTGCTTTCATCCTTTGAACATTGTCTGCCATAATCTTTCAAGCAAGATGGAACAATGCCATGAAGATGGATTCTTCAAGCTGTCCTGTGAAATAATGGTGAAAATACATATGGATAATACATTCCATCTGTTATTATAGCTTTTGTTTCTTTGTTTGGAAGAGAGCCTCTGCTTTGTATTACTTGAAAATAAGACAGTGAAAAAATATTTTTAAGATATTTGAATACATCCTTGGTAGATAAATAGATAGAAAATGTCATATAGATAGAGACAATGAAAATGTAGACTGTCAGTGCTAATGCAAACATTGCATTTCAGGAGAATAATTATATTGTTATAAGTTGTTTGGGAATAACACCAAATTTAAGGAATAACCATGAATAATAGAAATACTTCAGAATAATCTTATTTGCTCTTTGTATCACAATAGTGTCTAGTGGTTCCAACTGGAAGACACCATATCATACCAGATGTTGAATAATACAGACAAAAGATAATCTCTTCCCAGCAAACTTAGTTTTCAAGCTTCAGGCTAGAAGTTGGTGGGAAGACAGGCTGCAGCTTTTCTGGGGTCGCCTTCATTGCTGGTCTAGTCAAGCATTCATAAAATTACATTGCCAACAAGTTAAACATATCTGAGTTGTTCCAGTCTCAGCATTGTGCGCAATAATCTCTCAATAGCTTTTGACCTGAAAAAGTGCTATTCTTTTCCTTAATGACGGAGGAGCTGGCTGTTGAGTTATGAAATAGTTATTTTTAAAGTCATAGATTGGCTTGGGTTGAAAAGGACAATCCCAATGGCTTGGGATTTAAGGACTCTCTAGTCCAAACTCCTGGTCACTCTCATGTTTGTCCCCTGGCAGGGGTGACTTTCGCTATATCAGGTTGCTCAAAGCCCCATCCAGCCTGGCCTTGAATATTTCCAATGATGGGCCATATACAACTTTTCTGGCCAATTTGTTCCAGTCTCACCAATATAATCCTAAAAAATTTCTTCTACCTTCTTTCAATTTAAAACTGTTGTTGTTTGTCCTACTACAACAGACCTTAGTAAAAAGTCTTTATCTTCAATAAGTCCTTTTAAGGTTTGAAAGACCTTATTTAAGGTCTTCTCAGAGCCTTCTCTTCTCCAGGGTGAACAACCCCAACCGACTCAGACTGTCTTTATAGGAGGGGTGCTCCAGCCCTTTGATCATTTTTGTGGCCCTGGCCGTCTTCCAGGCCTGCTCAAATAGGTCCATATCTTGTGCTGGAAACCCCGAGGCTGAACACAGCTCTCCTGGTGAGGTCTCACAAGGGTGGAGAAGAGGGGCAGAATCATCTCCCTCGACCCACTGGCTACGCTGCTTCTGAAGCATCCCAGGATACTGTTGCCTTTCTGGGCTGCAAGTGCATGTTGCTGTCTCATGTCAAGCTTCTGCCTCTCCAGAGAGTGATCCATAGTGCTCTAAGCCAGGTTGTTGTGTTGGGTGTCCAAAGAGCTGGCAGTGGTGTTTTTTCTGAGAATACACCAGAAGTTGCCTTCAGTGTCAGACAGAGCCAGTTCCAGCTGGCTCCATGGGAGATCTGTTGCTGGCCAAAGCTGAGCTTATCAGTTGATGGTGCTTCTGTGATAACATATTTAAGAAAGGGTAAAAAAAAGCTGTAGAACAGCAATTGTGAGAGAGGACTAAGAAAACATGAAACAACTCTGCAGTGACACCAAGGTCACTGAAGGATGAGGGGAAGGAGCTGCTCCACGGTGGGGCAGATGTCTGTTGCAGCCCATAGAGAGAACCATGGTGGGCCAGATACCAAACTGCAGCGTATCATGAGCCTGGGCCAGAGCAATCTCCTGGCAGGAACTGCCCCTCATGAAGAGGAGCCCAGGCAGGAGCAGGTTTTTCTGCTCCCTCATGGAGAGGAGCCCAGGCAGGAGCAGTTTTTCTGGCAGGACCTGTGCTCTGTTTGTGGGACCCACAGTGGAGCAGCGTGTTCTTGAAGTACTGCACCTCACGGAAAGGACTCAGACTGGAGCAATCCTTAAAGCACTGTGGCCTAAAGGAAGGACCCAAGAAGGAGCAGAGGAACAGAGAGAGGAAGGGGCAGAAAGGAGAAGCTGTTATGGACTGAGCACAACCCCTGCCTTCCCCATTGCCCTGTACTACTTGGAGTGGGTGGAGCAGAGCAGTTGGGAATGAAGGTGAAAACTTAAGCCTGGGAAGAAGGGGAGGGAGCAGGATGGATTCTTTTTTTATCTTCCAACTCAATTTTTATTTTAATTTTCCATAACTGAGTCTATAATGCCTATTATGGTGATTTCCCTGTCTTTATCTCAATCCATGAGGTTCTCATGCTATTTTCTCACCCATTTTGTGGAGGAGGACTGTGGAGAGAGCCTGGGTGGATGTTTCTCAGCTGACCAAGGTACACTTACTGCAGTGTTGAAGACACCAGTGCAGTTAGAACAGGAAATCAAATTCCCTTTTTATGATGTCCATCTGTCCATCCTCTATAGTACTTGGGTGTTATGTAAAAACAGGTGGTATGTAAAATGTTTTATAAGGTGTTTCTAATTTATTAATAAGGCCACCTGAGACATGCAAAATAGCTAAATAAATTTCTTTTAAAAATATTTTGAAAACTCTTCCCCTTGGTGAACAATTGAAAATATATGTGTTCATGCACATGTATGTCTGAATTTAAGCTATGTCCTTTTCAATGTCATCTATGAATGTGCATCCTCATCTGCAGGCACACCTATAAAGAACTCTTCCACATTCATATAGAAGTTAACAGTTATGCAGAGTTAACCAGAACAAGCAAAGCATTTTCTTGTTTCAAGAAAAGATCAGCTCACCAGGATTCTGGGCATTGTTTACTCAGGCTTCAGTTATATTGACCTCTTCTCCATTTGAATAGGCTTCCATTCCATAGAAACTACTGCAGGCACCATCAAACTGCACAGTGTACAGATTCTATAGCAACCTATAAATGCCGTGTTTTCTAAGAAGTAGCCTTACTTAATTTCTATTTTTCTCCAGTTGTGCGGTTTGTGCACAATTACCTGTATTTCAAAATAAATTTTCAAAATTATTTGTCCATAGCATAAGCCAGTTTCTTACTGGCAAAGTAATAAATAGCTTTTCCATTTTATCATCCTGGTAAAAATGGTATCATATTGTCTCATTTTGGAAATGAAAATTAATGGCCCATTACTCATAGTCAGTTTTATAGTCACACACTGCCTGTCTTTAGAGATGAGTGAGCTCTAAGGAGAAAAGTTTTGTCTTATTCACTCCCCTGGGAGCTGGAAGGCTGACTTTTCCCTCTCTGTGGCAGGGGATGCTCAGTAGTTCCAGTTTTTGTGTTTCTTTTCCATTCCAGTGATGTTGTGCAGTTGAGGTGTTTGCACTTTTAGTTTTATCCAGACAAAAACATCTTCACCACTAAACTGAACAGGGCCAAATTGCAGGCTCCAACACCGGCATCCTCTGAGCCCTGCAATTAGCCATTGATTGATACTTGTAATTTTGAAGCTGTGCAAACTAGCCGTCTACAAACTAGCCCTCTGCCAGATGATGACTGAGTGTTGTTCAGGAGACAGACTTAGGAATGGTTACTAGTAGGTGGTTTGGAAGGAAGCAAAAGGTGAGTTTTGGAACACAGGTACCCGCTGTGTTCTACCATTTCAATCATGGCCTTGATTTTCTAGTGTAAGTATAACCTTAGCCAATTCTACTCCCCAGTGCTAGGTTGAGGTTGTCAGTGATCTATTCCAACACTTCTGATACCTGCCTCAAAAAGGGAAAATGGACATTGTATCAGTCTTCTTGGAAATAATGCAGTCCAATTATAGCAGGTGATTGACTCTCCATCTAGAATATTTTGAATGAAGGGGGCTGAGAAAATTTTGTCAGAGAAAGAGACTGTAGCATAAAACAGAGAAAAAAGTCCAAACCACATAGTGGTCAGTAAATGCAAGAATTTTACAAGCCTGAGTTTCTACCATCCAAGTCAGGGCGCAAAGGAAATTCATGATTCAACAGATATTTGAGATGATTGCTATTTTGTACAAAGAGGACTGAATTACCTACCTTGGGAGATTTTTTTAAACATTTGAAAAATATTTATCTACATCCTGACTGAATCAGGAATCAGGAATCAGCCCAAGCCTTATGAAAATGTTAGATAGCTTTACCTTTAAAGAGCAGGATTTTATCTTCAAACAAAGGCACCTCTCTTCTGCCCTCTGAGCACAATCTGCATATTTTAGAGTTTTTTACCACAAACTAATATTTTCTTCCTCAAGGAAGGTGACACCTTTTATTTTTATTTTTACCTCCTGTAATGAAATACATGTCATAGAATGTTAAAAGACTCACAATGCAATATTCTTTAGACCTGCCATTCATATTAGCCACAGGACAATTTATTACCTGGAATAAGAAAGTCACATGTGCAAAAAACATATATGAATAGGTCAATAACATATGGAAAATTCATTTAAATCCCTTAACTATGTCAATTTTCAGTAGAAAGGAAGTGTGGAAGATCAAACTGCTAAACAATTTTGTATTTTTTGTGTCAGATACCTGTCTAAATAACAAGACAGAATCAGGTAGAATAACTGTATTTCAAAAATCATGAAGAGAAATAAAAAGAAATGAGTGTTGAGGTGTGGCAGAAGGACTGAAATTAGAGTAGGAAAAATAGAGGATAGAATTTCTAACACAAATATGTTGAAACAAGAGGGAAAATGGAAGAAAAATAATCACAAGATCCAGAAGGTAAGTAGAGTAGAAGCAAAAAAATAGACAATAGCAATTTACTTAATGATAATAACCAAACCAGTAAATACTTATGTCAATTGATTTGGGAGATGACTAATGTCATGGGATCATAGAATGGTGTGGGTTGAAGGGGAGGGACCTTAAAAATAATCTAATTCTAAACCCTTGATGTGGGCAGGGACATTTTTGTGACAGAATGGTTTTAGATTGGAGAGCAGAAAAGAAAAGAGGAATGTTCTGAGAGTAAGAAATGTGAAGTAAAAGAATTTAGAGGGACAGTCCTCAGGAAGACAAGAAGAGGGATATATTAAGGAGATGCAAGACCCTTAAGTCAGAAATTACTCCAGGAAATGCAATTCTCTGTACATTGCAACTGTTGTCTGTGTATGAAGTGTGAAGCTGGCTAAGAAATCTAAACCTGGGGTGTTTTCTTCAGTCATTGTGGATGATGTAGCTGCTGTACCACTGGTGCAGTTACCACTTTCTATTCTGCAGTGCACTGCTAATCATTCCGTGCTTGGTTGGCAGACTGAACGAACCAGCTGCCAAAGAGACATCTTTGCATTCCCTGTGCTTCCTGAGCAATGGCAGAGAGGGGAGTTTCTCCAGTGCAGGAGCTATTTAACCCAAGCACTATCAGTTCTGCTAAACTTTGGATAAAACAAATTGAGAGCTAGGAATTAGAAGCTGAGGTTGTTAAATATTCTGGCAGTTATGTTAAGAGCCATTTCCTCAGCTGGTTTTAAACATTTTTAAAGGAAGGCATAAAAAAGAGCTTGTTTTTACTGCCATCAGGTGTGCAAGAATGCAAATATAGGCTGTTCTCACCTGCAACCTAGCAAAGTCAGTGGCAAAGTTCCCTTTGCTCCCAGGGCAGCTTGGCCAAGGACAGTTGACTTATCTGGTGTGCTTTGTCCATGTATTATATAGCCTGCCCCCTCCTCAGGAAATCCTACAGAAATAGGTGGGCAAAGCAGAATAATCCTAGTAAATACCTGCTGCATGCCCTCCATTCTGTATAACAGAGAGATGTGTTTCCCTTTTTATTCCCATGCCCTAGTAGTCCATAGGTGACTTATGTTTCAACAGCAAAAATGAAAATAGTGGGAAGGATGACCACATATTTGTGTGTTCCAATTCATTTGTTCCAATGGAGCTGAACTTTTCTGCGTGACACTGACAGAGTAACGCCTGAGAAAGGAAACACTGCAGGTATAGCTTTGTAAAGGAGTGTGAAACATCATAGTAAGCGCAGAACTGGTAACTGCACTTCTTCCAGTGCAAGATGTCCAACTTTGAGAAGTGTCCCATGTTCCTAAGCTTCCAAAAGCTCAGAGTGATGGCATCCTTTGAATTTGATGCTATGTTTGCATGTATTTCACTGTATTAGCTGTGTAAGTCCTAAGATTGCTGAATCTTCCCTAAATAACATAAAAGAGCAGCAATATTAGTGTAGATGAGGCATCTCTCTTGCATGTTTCCAGTGACACACAATAAAAAAGCTTGATAAATTAGAAGCTTTTGTGAACTAGCCATAAAAAATACTGATGCCTATATATTTATTAAAAGATCTAAATAGATTTGAACAGATTGTTTTTGTGAGAATAACATTTGACAAAGCACATATACCTCCTAAACAATTCTATTCTGGGTAGATGATGGAGAAAAAAATAATTGTTTCTATAAACTAAATAAATCTGTTCTTGTGCCGAAGCTACAGAAGACAAATCTTTATTCAAATATGTAGTGAAATAATAAACCTGTTTAAGAGATAAATTTAATAGGGTTTTGGTGACTATATATTTTCAATAATTGTTTATATTTTTATTTTAGTAGCAGTTTTACAAAAAAAAGGTTTGTCCCTTAAAAAATCTTGTTAATTCCAGCAATGGAGTAAAGAATTACAGTAGCATTCCTTGTGGAGCTGTACTTCATATTTGTTTTTGTTTCCGAATCAAGAACAACACAGCGTGAAATTATGCAGCAAGGACCATAAGCAGCAAAAGAGAAGGAAGAACTATTTAATTTCATCCAGGCATAAATTTCTAGAAGTAATGGTAGAAGTCATACCATTTGCTGGCATTTGCAAAAAGAGAACCAGGGCTATCCTATTATGTTATCTTTGTACTGCATTGAACATAACAGCTTGATTAATAGCTGGCTCTTGTAGGCACAGTCACAATGCAATTAAGCATGAAACATCTTATTATTAACTTTCAAAAATAATTAGCCACCTTAGTCCCAGTTTGAAAAAATTACTTCAGTAGTTGGACAGTAAAACATTAATTCTGTAACTTGTGTTCTTTGAACAACCACACACTCAGTGTGTGAAAAATGATCACAGTCTGTAAATTCTGGGTGTTCAGAATGCTATCTGGTTAGGTGTTTTATGGTGCCTAAAGTAGATTGTTCTGGACTGACAACTGCTTTCCTTCAGGAGCCTTGCTGGACACAGGGTAGAAACATTGTTTTTTGTTCCCTCCGCAAAGAGTAGGAAAGAGTAGGAACCAACAGCAGCCAAGCTTTTAGATAACAAAGAATGTGCATCATCCTATGAAGGTAAATATTAATATGTTCTTTCTGTATCGGATACAAAACTGAAATGTGCTAATCAAAAGCACTTGCCAGCAGATGACCTCTCTTCTTCTACAGAAAGCACATATCAAATCATGTTATAAATCAGTGAACTTAACAGGTTTTTATCTCATCACCAAACCTGGCACTAAATGTCATATGTATTGGTGTATTTGAACATTATCAGTATTCAAGTTTTGTAGCTTGAATTATGGTGAGGTAATGGGTGATGTCAAACCTCTTCGAGCAGCTACAGTTATATAGTAGTTATTATGACAGTATAGCTTATGTTACAGTCAAAAAAAACCAATACCCTGTAGTAAAACAGGTCTCCCAACAGGTATAACTCAGCTACACTTCTGTTTCACCAGCTTAGTGAAAGAAAAAAAAACAATCTTTTTTTTTTTAATATTGTATACATTAAAAAAATCTAAAAACGTGTAAACTTACATTTTACACCTCTGTATCTGAGCAATCACTATGAGAATAAAAGAAAAATGCTTCCATGGAGCAGTTTGAATAACCAAATGTATGTATCTGTTTCAGGATAAAATGAACACAGAATAACAATGCCTATTTTTCTGTGTTGACCAAACAAGCACTCCAGCAAGTTGCTGTCCGATTCCTGTATTGTGCCTGAGGAATATCATGTTAGTTATGTAAAAATTAGATAAAGCATCATCTAGGCTCTCCATAATGAGGAAAGACAGTCACCTCCAAACACAGTGCTCATCTTCCTCATGTCAAAGAAAAGCAGAGAGAATGAAAAAAAAAGAGAAAAGGAGAGAAAAAGAGAAAATGAAGAAGAGGGAGAAAAGGAAGGAAGGAAGGAAGGAAGGAAGGAAGGAAGGAAGGAAGGAAGGAAGGAAGGAAGGAAGGCTGGTTATGAGTTTGGTCAAACGTGGTTCCTTCTGAATGCATCTATGCTGATTAATCCAAATTATCCTTCAGTCCTTCATGTTGTTGGAAGTAGTTTCCAGATAAATCCATTCCATTATTTTTAACAGGAATGATTTGAATCTTATCAGCCTGCTGTTCCCTAGATCCTCCTTCCCAAGGTTAGAAGAAACACTGCCTTTCTTCTAGTTGTCAAGAATCTCCTGTGATATCCATGACCTTTCAAAGAGTTTGATCAGCTGCTTCAGCATGCATGGGTGTATCCCATCAAATCTGATGGACTTGAGTGTCCAGCTTATTTAAATGTTCTCTAATCTGATCCTCCTCTAGTGATGGTTAGTCTTTCTAACTCCGTATTTTCCCACTGACCCCGGGGCCTTGGGATTGCTAAAGGTAAGTAAAGAGTAAAGAAAATAAGGTATTGTGTATCTCACCCTTTTCCACATCTTCTACCCCAGTCAGCACTGGGCCCTTATTTTTCCTGGTCTTACTTTTGTAACTAATATACCAGAAGAATCCCTTCTGGCTGCCTTTCATATCACAGCCAGATTCAATTCCAGGTAGGCTTTTGCTTTCCTAGTTCCACTCACCCTTGCCACCCTAGCCTGCCACACCTAAAGAGCTTTTATTTATCCATTGCAGTACTGCAGCTGTGTGTGCTATCCCACTGTATCTGTGTATCAATAAGATTGTTACTCTAAAGCTGCACACACCTCTTCTTTCTCTGTTTTTTTTTTCCCCGTGCTATGCACATTGTGTGCGCATGCTGCAGAAACACAGTTATACTGATTTTCCAGAAAAGGCATGAGAACTGCTCCCATGATGCTGTCCTGTAGTCACTCCTGTATTTGTGTACATGTGGTTGAGGCGGTCACGCTAAAGCCCTGTTTTGATGACTGAAGTCTCTTCTGCTCACCCTTTGTTTGCCATTCCCCTCACCTAATTGTGAAATATTTTTTTCTATTTGTCAAAATAATTTAATATTTTCTCCTCATTTTTCAATGAATCAAAAAACCCAAAAATCATTCTAATACCATCAGAAGAAAAAAATAAAATACAAACCCTGAAGTCATCTATCTAGCATTTTCTGGAAATGATGGTTTGGTGATTCTCTTCCTCCTGTCTTCCTTTCTTCGCTGTTGCCTTCATTTCCCCTCATTTTGTGCCTTGCCCACTTCCTTTTTTCTTTTCTTCTTTTAACAGATAAGAACTTTTTCTATGAGTATTAGAAACAGTATTTATCTGAACAATATGCAGTCTGAGGTTTGGATTTTTTAAAATGTTTGTCCTGGAGTGGAAATTATCAAAATAATGCTTCTCTGGCTAGTATGGAAAGAGACTTCAGACAATCATGCTAATATGCATATGGAAAACAACAGCATTAGGAACTGAAATGAGCAGGGGTTCAACAAACTTGCTGTTCTCCAAATATTTAATGCAGGAAGCTTCCTCAAAGTCAATTTGCACTCCATAGGCAAGGAAGCAAAAGACTGTTCCTTGAAATTACAAGTGCAGTTGATTAATGCCATTGATTTTTGATTTAAACTGATTCAGTAACTTGTGAGAAAAATGAATTGCTTCCTTGGTGTTACTTTCATGCATAATGCTGTAGATAGCACGATATCTGAGTAATAGGCACCAGAAACAGATATCACTGATGGCATAATTATGCATTTACTGTAGTTTCAGATTTATCAGCCTATAAAATACATGGATTACTGCATGTTCCACAGTGTTAACGCAGTTAGGGCAATTTGATTTCATCTAAACATATTAAAATCAATGCTTAGTGTTTGGTTTAATTTCAAGCATAAATACTACCCAGGGTTCTCAAGATGTGGAAAGCAGTTTCTTAGTGAAATGCATATTTCATAGTGTGTGTCACTTATCCATTATTTGGCTGCAAAGAGATGTATCAATTGAAAAAGCTGGTAACGAACCACAAGTCACTCAATGAAGCATCAAATAACAGTAAATGAGAATTTTTTGCTGTCAATTCAAATTCAATCAAAAGCAGCTCACTTTATTATTTTGTACAAAGTTGTGAAACAGCATTTGAAATTTATTCTCTTTCCTATGACCTTTTGTGTTATTTTTTTCTTTTAAAATGTAAATTACTGTAAATACAGCTTCTAGTTTCAGGAGTATTTAACTGACTACTACTTTCTAGCTATATCAGAAGATTTTTTTTAAATGCAAATGCTTCATATCTTCCATGATTATGGCTTTTAGAGCAAGTTCTATGTATTGCAGATCTTTCCTGTTCTGATTTTTGTAATTTCCACAACAACTATATTTTTCTCTCCCTGCTGTTTCTAATTACCCTTCTGGTAATCTCCATGTTTTTCTTGTATTTTTATCATTTTCAGCTCTTACATGCAGTTGGCCAATCTTCTCTTCCATCTTTTGTGTCACTATCAATGCATGTACCTACCCATCTGCTCCTTGAAAGAGTTGCAATGACATATTTTTGCCTGCTCAAATATTTCCCATACATAAAAAGCATTTTATAAGTTCCTCATCTATTAGATCCTTCTGGGTCAGGTATGTGTGACTCACCTAAATCTTTTTTACATTATTTCACATCTATGTATGCTGAATATGAGTAGACTTACACTGTCTTTAATATGAAGAAGAAAAGTGCATGATGTTCCTACTGTTACTAGAACCAGAGGTAGTTCTGATCTCTAAAAAGAGTTGAGGCTTGGAGAAAAAAAATAGTGGCAGTTAGAATGCAGATGTTTGGAATTAGGTCACATATTTTTGATACCTAAACCTTTATAAAATAATTGTTGTATAAAGAGGACCTCCTTGAAAACATTTTCATTTCTAGAAGCCTTTGGTGACAATGGCTGTTGTGACTTGAAAATCACTGTCAATTTTTGGTATTAAAAATACTTTAAGCAAATAACATTTGAGTAGGTCAGAGCAAGTAGAACAGAGCTACTGTATATAGCAATTTAATATCTTACTTTGTAATGGTTGGTTTAGCATTCATTAAGGTCTCTGTTTAGAGAGAGAAGAAATCTTATAGTTGTTTTGAAGCTTTGATGCAATTAATGGTGTTCTCTAAATGAAGTTTAAAGTGATTAATGAAAAAAATGGCAGTGGTAGAAGTTGCATGGGCAGAAGTACTGTGAGGAACTGATGACACCAATTCACCCACCACCTCTCAAGTTTAAAATATGGCAAACTGGGGACTGTACAGGTCATGGTTGGAGCATTTTCTGAGTGTACTATGGTTTTATGTCTAGAATATGTCATGATATTCTTCAACTCCTTTCTGTTCACAGAGTAGTGGAGTAACCCACGGTGGAGGGGGTGTTCTAGTCCCTGCTCAATGCAGTTTAGCTACATCAGGCTGCTTGGGGCTGTGTTCACTCAGCCTGAGTAAACTGTCTTAGCCTCCTCTTTGTACTGTCATCTCCAAGCCTTCAGCTCTCTTCCTGGTCCCTCTCTGGACTTGGTCCAACATGCCAATATCTTTATTTTACTGGGAAGTCCAAAACTGAGGTTTAGTCTAGGTGCAGGCAGAGAGATGTGTAATGGTGAGGAATAATCATGTCTTTTGACTTGCTGGCTATATTTTGGTCAATAAGCTCAGTATGCATTTGGTCCATGTCTCTGCAAGATCATGGTGCTTGACAAATACTCAACGCATTTTCTTCCAGAATCTGGGTTATCTTTTGCAAAGCTGCTCTCTAGCAGTGTTTGCTAGCACTCTGTACAGATCCATGGAGTTATTTGGACACAGGAATGGGACTTAGCAGTTTTCTTTACTGAACTTTGTGATGTTTCCTTAAGCTCCTCTCTCCAGCCTTTTGAGATCCTGCTGAAAGGCTGCCCTCCAGCATAATGAATGTGCTTCCAGTCTTGAGGTCATTCATGAACTTCCTGAGGATGTTTTCCACCTCATTGTCTGGGATGACAATCGAGATGTAATTGGGCCTAGCATGAAGCCTTAAGGAATGCTACTTGTAACCAGATACTTCTTGGCTATTGCACTTCTGGTCACTACTCTGAGTTGGGCCACGTGTTAATGTCCAGTCATATTTTCATGACCAAGGTGAGTACCATATCCACTGTACTTCACACTTGTGATTTGAAAATATTGGCATATAGCATTAGGAATGTGTAGGTTTTAGCTGAGATTCTTCAAAGCTCTCACATAATAACTGAAAGAAAAAAAAGCTATATATGAATAGCAGCCCCAAATCAGAATAAGGCAGATTCACTCCATGGTGCTGGAAATGTGGTGTAATTCCAATGAATGACCATGCTGTGGGGGAATTAAAGAGGAAAAAGTATTTTGTTTGCACTTCTGCCATAATATGCTGTGCATCACAACAGCCATTTTCTGCACATTAACCGTGATAAAGTTGTCACTGCTTTTATTACTCTGAAAATTAGTGTCTGATTTTTCTTTATTTGTGTAAAGATTTTCTGAAAATGGTATTAATGTTAGAAGAAGCACTTCTATAACACTCTATAATGTTGAGCTGTTTTCTGCACAGCAACTATTTATAGCATTTAAGCTTTTTTCCTTATTTTTGATGTAGAAAGTAGCCATAGTTATAGTGTTTGTGTCAATGATAGATTATGTTTTGTTAATTTTTTGGTTTTGACCATGTACGTATTCTGTAGTGTTTCAGTCTACGTGGTTTTAACTCAGATTTGTTAAAATCAGACACAAAAAATATCGCTATGAGACAAGGAACTAAGGGACTTATCCATCAGTGCCAGGCTGAACAACAGGACAGCCCTTTGAGCTCTCTCTCAAGCCATGTGTGCAGCAGGTTCATGGAGTGAACCTGAGGGTGAGGTGCTGGAGCCCAAGTGCCAAGCACAGGTGATGCTCCTGCCTATGCAAGACCAGGAACTTGGGAAGGGGTCAGGCACCAGGGGCTGGTTTTGTATCTGCTCTGCCAGCTGAGAGGTTCTGGGAAGCACCCTGTCCATTGCTGTGCTTGAGAGTCCCCGTGGATGGCCCTATAGCAGAGGCCCTTCGGAGAAGCTTGAAATTGCAGTGGCCTTACAGTTGTTCCTTGCAGATTGTAGATATTGTTGTCTACCTTTAATATGGAAAGAATATATCTTTTCAGTTTATGAGCTCCATACTCAGTCTTTTTCTTATTATTCAATGGGCAACTGTTTACACCCTGCCAGGCATGTGTTGGCTAAATACTTTATTTTAAACAAATTTTGTGCAGATTTTTCCTTTCATGTAAATGAGGGAAATAAGAGGGAGATCCAAATGCTACCATTTTAAAGTACCAGTACTTAGAAGAGACAGTACATCTGTGGTGTATTATTTATTAATTTTTATTTTATGATTCTTTTGTGTGAACAAATCAAAATTGACTGTTTTGCCAATATTAATCCCCCACTGGTTCATCTCACAGTGCAGTCTCTTCCAGGGACAGGCCCAGTTCCTCAGGGAAGTAAATAACTCAATGATTTACTGATAAAGCCACCCAGTACATATATCACCTATGTCTCATACATCACTGTCACCGGCAACAGCTTGCCTTGCTAAGTGACTCCATGTTGCTCTTTTTGGACTTCTTTCTCATGCAATCAGGTCATTCTACAAACCCCATATAATTTTGCTCCTGTTCTTGAGTGGATTTAAAGTGCAATTCTATAAATTAGACTATAATTTTTGTTGTTGTGAATTTATTGATGGCTTATCTGTGGGACAAAAATGTTGATAACTACAAGTAACTGTGCTGTGGATTTTTCTCAGGAATTTCAGGATGGTTCTCCAAATCCCTTAGAAGATTTTAAGGTTTCTGCTCTCATGAGACAGTTTCAAATTCAAGGAATATTGCTTACATTTTAAAGATTAGGAATAAAGCATGGGTGACCTAAAACTATATATTAATTACAGATAAAAATGGATCAGGTATTTCAAATGCACAAACAGCTTCAGTTTTGAGACTGGTCTTGAAAAACTCCACGGACCAGCCAAAGATGCTTAGCATCTTATCAATAGCTCTTGCAGTAAAAGTTATAACCAGGTTCAGAGAGATTTCCACATCATTTATAGTTCAGACTTGCTTCAAAGAAATGTTGCCCTAAATTTGAAAGGGATTACCATTGCTGATCTCAGCAATAAGGCTTGGATTCATAACACCTGAAGGCATTACACTGACCTACAGCAAGAACAACCTAATCAAAATCCAGGATCTGAACCTACTTATCTTGAATTCTGCCCTCTGAAAACAGCAAGAATGAAGGGGGGGTGGGGGTGGGGGGTGTTTTCTACTTAATTGAATGCATTCAGCATTCTTAATTTGTCATATCCAGGAATGGTATCCCATCTAACTCCAGGTATTCCCTGAAAATGTCTCAACTGAGAGTGTAGTCAGAAGCTTTTTACATTGTGAGTGGGGAGATGAGCCCCCCCCCAGGAGGCAATTCAGATAATCTGGTTTGTGGTTATGGCCATAAAGGCTCAGGAGTGTTGGGGTAAAAGCCTCTTCAAGACTTGCATACTCTTGTCTTCATTGGGAATAAGAGTACCTGGATTGCTTAAATCGATTTGGATTTGTTTCTACATCCTCAAGGAACTGGTGCTGGTAGTCTGGGAGGGACATGACAAAGGATGGTTCAGGGCCTGTCTTTGCAGATAAACATATCAAACATCCTAAATAATCTGTCTTTACCTCATTTTATCTCTTGTTATCCTCATATAGCATTGCTTGAAACTTGAAGAGGGAGTTTTACTTTTACACTGTAGTAGATCCTTTGTGCTGCCTTCCCTACCCCTTGAGGAACCCTTTAAAGAACCAAAATTGCTTAACAGGTCTCCTGAGCTGCTTAGGTTCTAGGGCTGCTCTAGATCTTTAATACCAGACCTTTTGGCACCTCTTTGGATATCAGAGTCATAAAAGATAAATGAAGGCTGAGAGACCAGGCTAAGTGCAGTGCCCCCCTTGTCCACCCTGCTGAATTGCTGGTGTATTCCACAGCTGTATTTTGGGCTCCTTGGGTGAGGTCTCTCCAGCCACCCTTGTTCCAAGGCACTATCTGTGAGCAGCATGGGCTGCAGTCTGTTGGTGTCATTTGACCTTGAACCGGGGGTTGCTCCTCTATCTCTTTTTTTAGCAGTAGCAGTGATATCTGTGCAGCTACTTATGACTCCAAAACATTACACACACATGAAATTCAGGCTTTCTTCCTTCCCTAGCCCTGATAAGAATCCTCAGAATGGAAACCCTCTATCTGTACGTGCATCAATGTTCTTTCTTTAATGGGGAACATGTAGCACCCAGGTGACCTGTCACATGCTGTGCTGGCTCAGAGCCACCGAGACCTTCAGTGGGGTAACATCCTCATGAAGCTGGTGTCAACAGAGTGGAAAATGAGAACACTTGGTGGGGAATTTATTTGTCCTTAAGTTGACATTTAACCTGCTTTTGAGGAGGAAATACTTGATTTTATTATTTTTAAAAGAGAATCAGCTGAAACACAGAAATTCCTACAGGGTAGTAGATGTTTCCTGAGTGTAGCCTTTTTGAAATCACTTATTGAATTGTTTGTGATTCATTTTTGGTGCTTTCTCTTGCACAGGGACATTCTCCATGGATGATTTCACTGATGTCAGAATGAAATAAGGTGCAAGTGAGAGCAAATAACACAGCAGTATTTGTTCCCAGTCAGAAACTTTTCATTTCTACATACTCTGCTGTCTAAAATCGATGACACCTCTAAATCAACAACAACAGAAAAGGGATGAAAACTGATTTGTTGCTTTGTTGAAGATTACACAGAGCAAGCTGTAAATCCTAAAGGGATGCTTTCAGGATTTGACTGACTGTTAGATAAAGAGAAACCTTTCAGTCTTCATTAAAAAAAAACGAAAAAAATAAAAAAAAATCCCACCACCAAAAAAGCCACAATGCAAAAAGCCCCAGACAGTTTCAACTGAGAGGGCGAGTATAGCTTGGTGTCAGATGTAAGCTGATACTGGAAATGTGTTTGGAAGGACAAACAGAAGGGCACATCTCTCCAAATAGGAAAAGGAGCTGAAGTTGGGTTTTTCTTCAAAAGGCATTTTTTTTAAAAAACAAGATATCTAGAGATGCTTAAAAAATATATTTATAGTTTGAGTTCATGTGAAATCCATTCCTAAATATGTCTGAAAATGTATTTTTTTCTAGGTACGTACCTTTCAGACAGGAATTCTATTTGCAGCATATTTTTCTTTAAAGGGTTTTTCATTCCTGCATAAAAAGCTTATTAATTATTTGTAACTGCTTGCCATCATATTCTGATAATAGAGGCCTGGCTATGGGTAATAGCTACCACATCCCTATTTTGGGTCATATATTTTATATATATATTTATATGTATGTATATATATATATATATATATATGCATGTATATATACGTATATGCATATACAATTCCTGGTGCAGAATTACCCAAAGCATCTCCTTTCTCCCTGTACACAGGACCAAAAGTGCAGGCACATCATTTATTGATAAGACAAAAAGAATGTAATGAAATTATCAATGTTCTTGAATTAATTATGAACATGATTAAGAAAGCTAAAATCTCAGGAGCCAGGATCTCATTACCCATTCAGTCTTAGGGATTGCTTTCATTCAGCAAGGCAAAAAGGCTTTGAGCAGTCCCACAATTGCCTTAGTCTCATTTATTTGTGGTAGTATTAAGGTTTATTTGTTTTCTGGTTTGCACTTCTTCTGAAATTATTTCTCTTAGTTTATTCATTTAACAAAATGTTCCTTCCTGTGCCACAGAAGAAAGTGCCTATAAGGCCTACACAGGTTCTTCAGTCTGCAAACCTCCCTTTGAGAACATTTCTTTCAACTCACATTGCTGGAGCTCCTAAATATCTTTCAAGGTAAGTCTGAGAATGTAGCCAAAAAAGTTCTTTCAGATTTATGTCTGCAGCTGTACTATGGCACTGTCTGATTCCCATTCAGCTCGGAGCCTTAATGACATCATTATTACGCTGTCTGAACCAGATTTAACTTGGAGCCTGCACTATATTGTTACTTATCTTCCTTCCTATGTGGAACATTCAGTATTACCTTGTTTAAAAAAAATAATAATGAGCAGGCGATGGTGTCGCAGTGTTTCAGATACTAAACTTTCAAAAACTGGGGAGACTGAATCAGTGTTGGGTACATGCAAGCATGTCTATTTTAAATTCGTTTCTAAGTCTAAATGATAACAGTCAGGTAATGCTTTTCTTGCACAATTGTCTGAATGAGAAATGTGATGTGCAGCTGCCTTATTTAGGGAGTTATAATGCACTGTATTACTTAGCAAATTTGTCTTTTTCTCTTTACAAGGCCCTTCTGAATTTCTTGCTATTGCAGGGTTTGCCCCCAAATAAATGTCGGAATGATGGGGTACAGCGGTTAAATTCTGGAAGTAGCCCTGCAAAAATAATGCACTTAGGATTTTTGAAAATGGAAATAAAATCTAGTTAGCTAAAAAGTGGAGATCTAACAGACTACAGGGTTTTGGTGGGGCTTTTTTGTTGTTGTTGCCCAATTATTAGAAGTTTGATATGTCTTTTTTAAAAAATATTATTGTTTCTGTATTTTTATGTTCAAAAAGAAGAGAGGATTCTGTAGCCCTGTATTTGGTATGAGCTATTATTTACCAGAATAGACCAAGGACAGCACAGAACATATTTTAGATTTAAATAAGTGGTGTCTCTGACAAATGAAAAAGATTGATTCTGGTTGTTTTCTCCATAATGCTTTGATATAGTGTTTTACTGCCTTTCCTAATCTCAGTTAATAAATATAAGTAAAATTCAAAGCAATTAATTTGCTCAGAGTATGTACATCACCTAAATGGGACAGTCAGACTGAAAAAACAATGATAATGCCTTTCCTCCTTCTTGGTAACCTTGAAATGCAGGATTGCGTTTACAGCCTGGAACAAAAAGGCTGTGCAAATACTACTGTTCTTCTGTTCCTGAAGGTCTGCAGAGCTACCAAATGGCAGTGTCTTAAAAGAAATAAATGTAGAGGAACTTTTTAGTAAAGAACTGACACCTGAAAGTTATTCATTCTACTGACATATGCATTGTATGGCAATTAGAAAACAATATTCCTGTGTTTTCTTTTAAGATTCAGGGTTGTGGTTTCTTTAAATTTATGTCTAAGCAGAAGATTTTGCCCTCAATACAATTCTTTGCTGTCTGCTTCAAGATTTTATGTTTAATTTAAAAAATGGCTATTGAAGATAATTTGACGCTCTTAAAACTATACTCTATTGCTCTGGGCCTGGTTTTAGCTTTCATTTTGAAAATGTTAAAGCAATATGTGATATAAAGAGCATAAATTTTATTCCTGAATCTGATAGAGGAAAAAAAGGATTTTCTCCTTTTTAAGATTTTTTTGGAAAGGCACTGAAGGTAGAGTTTTAAATTTCATCTCTTTCTGAAGAGCTGAAAATATCTCAGCCTGTTTTGATATTTCTCTCCCATACCAGCCTTAAAAAGCAATATTCTGTAAATGCAGGAAATTGATCAAGTTACAGAACAGCTTCCAGTGTTATCAAGAGAAAGAACTTCAGCAGCATATTTTAGATGCCATCTCTCCCTTTAGCACTTGGATATTTTCTGATGCTCAAGCAAAATAGTTTGGAAGATCAAATTTATTATCTAATAAGAAATATACAGCTACCAGTAAAAGCAGGAGTAAATAAATAGTTTGTCACCTGTATGGTATGAATCTTAAAAAACCCAATTTCTTTAAACTATATTATCATAAGAAAATACACTGTTTTGTTTTATTAATGTTGCAATATATTTCTAATACAAAATTCATGCTGATTTTGTTATCTCAAAGAGTTCACGTTTGCATAAAGTACTGCAAAAGCACATAGTGAACTAAAATTACACAGTTTAATAGGAATTGTTTAAATCAAAGAATCAGTAAGAGTGTAACCTTTTGCATTTGTGGAGAATACTAAATTACACTAATTAAAATAGTTCATATGTGTAAGAGTTTTCATTTGGTCTGTGAACCTTTGTAATGCATACAGGAACAGAAATGCTGACTTTTTGTGTGTTTACTCTATCCAATATTATTTTTTATTTCTGGTAGGGAGTGGATTTAGACTAAGAGCAGGAAAGTATGTCACTGGGGAAGGGTTATGGGAGGATTACAAGGTCAGGCTCTAAACAAGATCCAAGAAAATTGGGATGAGAAACAAGCGGCTTCTTTGCTAGAATCCAAATTTCTTTTCCTTTCTTCTTATTATTCAGAGGGATAGTTCAGAAATAAAGGCAATGTCTCCAAAATAAGTCACAAGGGAATCCAAGAAGTTCGAGCTCCTCAAATTACGCATGCTGATTATATGTCACTTCGATCCCATTAACTCCTAAGACACGAGGGACTGACTGTTGCAATCAATAATTTAGCTCAGACTGACTTTGGAAAGAGCAGGATCAGGCCTGGGATAATGGTGAAGGTGACCATTTAGTATGTCCAACTGCCTGAAGTTAGCAAGTAGTGAGAGGGTGTCGGCAATGTGCGCTGTTTGTGTGCTCTGGCAATCTCTGGGAGTGCTGTGTTCGTCTGCCGGGCCTCCCCCGGCCGGGAGCACGCTGGCATTTCCCAGCTCTGTCAAGCTGAGTGCAGTGGCTTCTTTGTCTTTCTAAACACCAATCAAAAGGTAATGCTTAGAGACTTCTGTTATCTAATTACTGGCCAGATTAGCAAATCATAATTGAAACCATTTTACATTTGGAATATTTAAAAACTGGGTTTAGCCCCCTTATTTCTTAACACATATGAAAAAATAGAAGTACTGCTTTTAAGGATTTTTAATTAAAACTTGGGAGGGGATCCTCCATTGACATTAAGTGAAAACACTAGAAATTAAAATAGCTGTGACTTGCTAAACTGCTGACTGATTGCAACATTTTCATTTTACTTTTGGAAATTCAAGAAAAGTTACAATTACATTTTCCATTGCAAAGAATAAAAATATATTTACAGGCAAATAGAATCTGAAGACTGCCTTCCAATAAGTGTTTTGACAGAAAATTGTGGTGAACAGTGTTTGAAGTTTGCCTTTTATAAAAAAATAGATTTTCAGACAAATTGAGAGCAAGGTGATTTTAGACAGGCTCAGTTAAATCAATTTCTTCTGCCTACAGTATCCTAGTTTAGCTCAAATCAGAATTTTCAAGAATAATAAATTTTACTACTGCAAAGCATTACATCTTTGCAGAGAGACAAGGTTTTAATTCAAGATTTTTTTTAATTGGTTTACGACATTGTGGTGTTTGGTCCACGCATCTGCTGCTGCTACTTCTTAGATTCAGTTCATGTCACATCTGGTAGCATAGATAGAGTTTGCTTTACTTTCAGAAGAAATAATCTCGTCAGGAGTTCAGCATTGTTCTGAATGGGTTAATCAGAACTACCTGCTTTAGATTGATTTAAATCAGTAATGGATCTGCTCATAAAGCTGCTGTTACTAGATATTACACTGCTATCTTAGTCCTTTGATAGCCCTGATAAGAAGTGCTTACCACAGAGGATGCTCCTAAAGGACAGATATTGTTTCCTGTACCTCAGGGAGTAAAACGCCATACTGCTGGATCAGGAACTTTTACTAACAGCAAGTAAATTCAGGCCTTATCAAGTTACAGCACAAACTGCACTCATGTTTTATTATTCTCATTAGAGATTTAAGGACTAATTCCAGTTGTTAGCACTTAGCAGTTTAATGTTTTCTATAGATAAGAATTAAGATTCTTCTGGGGATTTTTTTTGTTGTTTGCTAAAGCTTGCAAAATATAATGCAGTAATGCACTTAATTTGAGGTAATACAACTGGATTTCCTAACATTTTTAAGTCAGGGTTAAAAAAATTTGAATCTAATAACTGAATTTTTCAACTCCAGAATGCATTCCTTTTCAATCAAATAGGGGTTTAGAGAGCTAAAAAATGCAGGTTTTGCTTTGAAAAAATACTGTACCAAAATATAAGCATATATTCTTCATAAGCAATGAAGTTCTATTATTGAGTGAAAAAAGGAGGAAATAAGGGTTAACTAGGTTTCTAATGAAATGACATGTTCAAAGAGATAGTAAATCTTAAATTTTCCATCCATTAATTTCTCGAGAGATTCATGAAGACATGAAATTGAATTATGTGAAACAAATAGTGATATATTTGCATTAGGTCCATGAAGGTAATGATGTTAGAGGAATGAATCTATGTTTTTGCCTGTTAAGGTGACTTGAAACTGAAGCTGGAGCTTCGTTACCTCAACTTTCTAAGTTTAACTTTGTTTGAGAAACTAAGATTTGGGATCTTGCAGGGGTTTTTCATATCTGTGCACGGCCACTAATCCCAGCTATAGTAATGGCAAACAGTTTTTGCTCACAAAACTCTGATGCATCTGGTCAGTTTTTGGAAATTCAGCATTGGCTCCCCTATTACTTGTCAGTCTCCATGTCTCCCAGTCATTCTCTCATACCATAGATAGTGCAAGTACTGCAGGCAAAGTTAGACTAATCTTGCATTTTAGTTAGAAGTTCTGTTTAGATGATTAAGTCTACTTATCTAAATAATAAAGTAATTTACTATGATCCTCCTGGATCCAATAATCATAATATCCAGTCCTCACGTGTTATGATATTTTGGTGTGTTTTCCCATTTGTTGTATTCTGTCTGGGCATGTTTTTGCTTGATTCCTCTTTAAATTTTCTCTCTAACTCATTGGACACATCCTATTTGAAATGTTTTCCTTGGTTGATATTAGCTCATAAAGACAGACCCTGTAAGAGCATCAGAGCTAATCAATAATAACTGTTGTTAGTAATTGATTAGCTATGACATTGCATTTGGAAGACATTTTTCATGGAATAGCAATACCAGGAATAATAAGATAAATCCCATTGACTCAGAAGCACATTTCTAGAAAAGCTTCTAAGCAGGAGTATTTCAGTATTTTTTTTCAGCTGGACTATACAAAAGCTAATTTCTTGAATAGTTTACTTTCTATAGCAACATGTAGCTTGCTATTGGTACACTTTACTACCATGCAAAATTGTTTTCCTCTGGTAGTTTCCTTTTGAAGTTTATGGTTGTACTTCTTGCAGTCATGTTATTGGGTGTAATCCTTCCCCATATAAAAAAATAAATTTATTATGAGGATTTCCCACTAGATATCTTGGAAAACTTACATATAGCTGTTCTGTGTCCAAAATGCTGTTCAGTAGATTTTCCAAAGCACCCAGGTAACAGCTGGCGCAGGCCATGTGCCAGCCTTGACAGCCCATATGCTCTCTTTAGTGCTGTAATTATCTCAACACAAAACTCTGATAACCCAGTCTACAGGGTCCAGTTTCACTAGGTTAAATTGACTCAGTGGCTTTGTTAGTAAGTTCCTTTGGCACAGTAAGAACTTCATCAAGACGTTAAGTATTGTGGCAGGCTTGGAAAACCAATATGACTGCTAGTTTCAAGACAGGTGTCTTATTAACCCTAGGAGATTGGAGGTTTCAGTTCATTATAGCGGCACCCAGCAGCAGTGCTACAGTTAAAGGTCTGCTGTCATTCCCATTATATGCCCTCCTTTTCCAGAAGACTTTCTGATTCCTTTGGTTTAATCCGCTTTGGGCTATACTTTGGCATATGATTCCTCAGCCTAAAGGCATTTTTCTTTTTCAACAAAATTTAGCCAAATTTGCTTTATATGTTGGGTTGCTCTGTTGGCTGTTTGGTTTGTTTTGTTTTTAATTAGGATTAGAGGAAAAAATAACATTTTCTTTTTTAGTTTTTATACTGTTTCTTGAGAAGATTATAAATATTTCTCTTTCTAAAATAAGCGCTCTGAGTGTCATGATTTTGTGCAAATTTCTTACTCCAAAAAAGACCACAAATAAAATAAATTAGGTTCTACTGTATTCCAAATTGTAAGGAAGAAAATTGTGGGAAGGTCAATTCAACAACTGTTTTTCTCTTCAAATATTCTGTATGGACCCGAGGAGAATATGTTCGGTTGCATGAAGCTAGCCAAAGTTCCTTCCAATACTTTTGCAATGCCTGAGCCAAAGTGCATGAAGAGACAGTAACAGACCTATGATTTATGTCTGACTTGTGTGCTACCTGTACTGGTTCAGTTCCTGGTGGACAGGTACTAATGTCACCACTGGATCTTGGATAGTCCCCTAGTAGTGGCTGATATGTGTGGGTCTCATCCAAAGCCAGAAGAAGTCAATGAAATCTTTGCATTACGCTTTTGATTTGGCATTTAGTGCAAGTGATTATCTAGGTGTGGTCTCCATTATTCAAACAGTTGAGGGGTGAGCACGAAGAAAGCAAAACTGTTGCCTGCACAGGGCAAAGCTTGGTCAAAAGCTACTTGTCTTATGTATTCAGAGCCCTTATTGATTCTCCCAGGGTGATGATTCCTCCTTCTTCCTCTTCTTCTTCTTCTTGAGGTAGATTACAGCTCATGGCTTGGTAGATGATAGCTGTCTGCAGTCCTCTGCTTAGCAGGCTGACCTTTTTCATTAGGGCAGGAGTATAGAAAAACTTTTAAAACTCTATGAATTGTTTGCTACCAGTTGCTGAAAGGAGGCTGTTGAAGTTAGGAAGTGTTCAGACTCGACTTCACTCTGCTGGAAAAGAAACACAAGGACTCTCGTTATCGGGCTGTCTTCCACAGGTAGTCAGGCAACTAAAGTCATCATTTACATGTTGTCAGAAGAACTTACTAAATTTATTGACTTGAACATTATTCTCTGCAAATAAGTTCTAGCTGCTCTCTTCATATTATAATTAAAACGGCAAAGAATTTAATCATTTATGAAATTTTAAACTACATACTGAATATAAATGTATCATTCAATGTGATAGAATGAATTAAATTCATCATTGTCAAATAAATGTATGAAAGATGAAATATCTCTCATCCCCCATCATTATCCAATGGAAAAGTCTGTTTTCCAAGGCTGTAGTGTAGCATATGGTTTGTATCATCTTTAGTGCATTTCCAGCAAATCAGACTTCTAAAAAACCTTTAAAAAGTCAATTTTTCAAGGATTGTGTTTTTTAATAACAGCTAGGCTAGGTCAAAGCCTTATATTAAAATCTGACCATATAGGGAAGCAATTGTTTTTTATTAGTACTGAGAGCAGTGTCAAGTGAGTTGGGTGGAGCCTTTCTTTCATTACCTAATGGAGAGTTTCTGTCAGTCCCATGTCCTTTGTGAGAAAAAATGTATGGTCAGTTCTTTTTCTTTTGCTCTGCTGTCCCACTGAAACTATCCCCTACTGCAGAAACTTTGAATCTGTTGGAAATAGAGAACAGGTTTTTCTTGAGGGGAAGCTCCAGCATCAGTGATGGAAAAGAGGACCCAGCCCAGCAGCTCCCACACAGTCACAGTGCTGTGACACTGGGAAAAACATCTCTCCCTGATGGAAGTTTCCTCTGCTTTCTGCTGATTTTATGTGGTCCTAAGATTTGGAAGTGAGTCTAGATATCATTCCATGAGGTCATGCTCTTGTCAGAAAGAATCAATCTGAGGAATAAAATATGGCAAAGTATGTCATTTGCCTCATGGAGCTCTCATTGAGAAAAACCTCATCCAGCTTCTATTTGCCTTTCCACATTTTCACAAAAACAGCTAAAGACCAAACACAGGAAAACTCTTTCTAACTCTTTCTGACACCTACTCTTTTTGAAACTGTCATTCTTACCTGGAACTTTTCCTTTCTTGACACATGAAGTTCATAATTTTGCTTGGAATCAGTTTATTGCTCTGCATCTGAATCTCATAAACTCCTGTGAGTGCCTCCTGTCTTCTCTGTTTTCCCAGTGACTCCTGCAAATCGTCTAGTCATTACAGGGAATCAAGTGGTGAGGATCAGTCTTGCAGACTAAAGCAGCAGTTCTGGAATCTCGAGTTCCAAAAGTGTATAAAGTACCAATATCAGAGAGCTCCTCCCTACACCAGCATCCTGCAATGGATGGGCAGTTCTCTTGGGGAGATGGACTGTGACAGAGCCATTTGTTTTCAGTCAATTACTTACAGATTTAAGCTTATGCATGCTGGACACCCATCTTTATAGAGGAGCTCAAGATGTAGAGAACATTGGACAATCATCAGATGGTGTAATTTAGACTCCTGCTTGAAACCCTAAATTGTCAAAACAATTCTGCAGAGGGGGCTGGATACAGTCTCAATTCATTTCAGATGTAGATTGTATTCAAATGAGTGACCTACAATTTATTCTGAGTTGACAAATACTTAAATTAATGAAGCAATCACTCTCTTGAATAACACCAACAATATATTCTGAATTCATGGTTAATATGCCAGTAGAAAGAAACTAAGAAAATAGAATGTATTTAATGTTTCTCATTTGTGTTAGAGGCATCACCCTCCTTTTTCACAAGCAGCATAAATTAGATGCTTTTCACTGTATGTATTATTTGTATAGTATTTGGCCACATATCAGGATGAAATACAGTTCTCTAATTAGCTCCTTCCAAGTACGTACAGTTACCCCAGGCTGGTGATCATCCATGAAAGCAAATGTGGCCCTGGCGATTGTTTGTACACACAATTGTACAGCCACGGTAAAAATCTTTCTAAAGCTTTGTTGTGACTCACAAGCACAGTATGAGCCGTAACTGTGGGAGACAATTCACAAGGATCAGGCAGTTTGCTTGTTTTGGTGAAGCACATATCATGAAAAAAGGCATTTGAGGTCTTGTCCTATCTTTCTGATAGCTTTATGGAGGGGTTCCCTTATACTGAAAGATTTTACTGGCTTGGAGATACAATTTTCATGAAGCCTCAAAATAAAGAAAAAGAGTAGAAGTAAAGTACATTTTCTAAACCCTTTAAATTCTTTTCCTCTTGCTTCCTAGTATTGTTTCAAAGACTAGAAGGTGATGTTGTATTCCTTAGTGTGCTGTTTAAAGTCAGGAGCGGCAATATTTAGCACATGCTTGGGCAGCCGTGTTTGAAATCCATGCTTCCTCTCTCTGGTGCTCTGATGTGCCTTTAGGGGATGCTTGCCTGTTTGTAGTTTGTTTTCTTTTGTTTAAGGTTTCAGCTACTGCATTGACTAATGATTATATAGCAGTAAACTCTCGTCCCTGCTAAATTCAGAGGTAATGCCTCAAAAGCATTTTTCCCCTGTGTGACATAAAACAATAAAAGAACTTGACAATCCCCTTTCGAGAAAGAATAATCCTTTGTTTAAAGAAAAAAAAAAAAAAGGAAACAAGCATGTTCTTGATGCCAGAGGGTGTAGAATTCAAATCAAAGATTAAGCTAATTGATAAAAATAAAACAAATGTCTCACAGTAAAATCATCTTTAGGCAGAGCTAACATTTTTGCATTAACCAGTCTCCAATATTAACTACCTATGCTATTTTAGTATTATGTTATACTTGATTTTGAACAATGCAATATCTATTTGATACAGAAATAGCACAGAACACACTGAATCTGATTTTCATCCTACTTGTAACTCAAAAGTAAATTTCTGTCCTTCAGTAATATCGCCTCAGTAAAGAACTGATGGGACCCTGGAATTCAGTGAAAAAAATAAACTCATTGATCAACTCCTTACTAATAATTTACTTGAATATATTTCATATATTTAATATAATATATTAGAAATATATATTTATAATTTTAAGAGGATTTGTAATAAAACCTGAAACACCCTTACTGGGGCATTAATTTCTGCATTCTGTTGACCTATTGAAGAATTTATAGAAAAGTTCTAATTGTTCTGATTAACCAGTCGCTTGAAGTGAGAAAGAAGGAAAGAAAGAAGGAAAGGAAGAAGGAGAGAAAGAAAGAAAGAAAGAAAGAAAGAAAGAAAGAAAGAAAGAAAGAAAGAAAGAAAGAAAGAAAGAAAGAAAGAAAGAAAGAAAGAAAGAAAGAAAGAAAGAAAGAAAGAAAGAAAGAAAGAAAGAAAGAAAGAAAGAAAGAAAGAAAGAAAGAAAGAAAGAAAGAAAGAAAGAAAGAAAGAAAGAAAGAAAGAAAGAAAGAAAGAAAGAAAGAAAGAAAGAAAGAAAGAAAGAAAGAAAGAAAGAAAGAAAGAAAGAAAGAAAGAAAGAAAGAAAGAAAGAAAGAAAGAAAGAAAGAAAGAAAGAAAGAAAAAGAAAGCCAATGTGCTGTTTAATTATGTACTGCCAGGAGGTTCTGAACTTTTTTATAATGTGTAATAAATTCAGCACTGCCAATTGAGTTCAGCTGTTTGCCTAAAATATTAGCAGCTAACTATAAATGAAGACTTACTTTAATTTGGAAGAAAAGCTTACAGCTAAGAGAGGAAAGTGCCACATGGTTACACTGTGACTTCAGCCACGGTCTGCAATTGTTGAATATATTTCTAGTGGACATAATTTTCATTAGGAGAAGTTTGGCAGCAATAATTATTCATAGCTTCATTTTATCTAAGTAATACCAGAGCTTTCAGAGATAAGTTTTATATTTAGCTTTCAGTAGACTTTATTTTCCTCTCTGTTTCTATTTTTTTTTCCTTCTGCCTGCACTTCTGGGCTTGTAGTCAATTACTAGCATAAAACTGAAGGGAAAATTAGCCCCTGATACAGATGCTATTGCTGACATATCTAGATAAATACAGAGTAATTATAGACTAGATATCTAGGATTGCAGTCTGTCACTCCTTTGTTATTGAGATGGGTTTATGGAAGTGGCATCAGTGCCACTGTGGTAAATGTGAACCCTAATAAAAACTAGACAGTTTGTGTTTGCAGACTGGAGCCTAGTCTGCTCTTTTGCAATTGATTATGTCCTGAGTTGACAATGAACACAAATGACTGGGTTGAATCTCATGATAATCTCAGCCATTACATGAACCTAATCCAAGAGACAGACCAGACACCAGCCAAAAAAGGGCACCAAAATCAGATATTCCCTGTATGGGCATCATGTTTAGCTTTGTTCACAGTGAAACAAAATGAACTCCTTCAGACACAGGTGCAAAATTATGGCACTGCTAAGGGCAAGTGCTTCAGTGTGTGCTGTGTGTGCAGCCTAAAACCACTGCTTCCCTGTCTGCTTTCAGCATATAAACCCTGCTCTCAGTGGGAGCACCTGTGTCAGGACCAATGAGGAGGAGGGATGTGCGTTGCAAACACCGTCTGCAGTTTCTTGCTCACTATGGGCATCAACTGGATTGACCCAAACATGCAAGAATGACTGACCATAAAGTTACTTAAGAAGAATTGCCCAGTGTCCATTAGCCTAATGTTTTGTGGGGAGACTAAAGTCTATAAAAATGTTCATATTCATAGAAATTAGGCATCAAAGCTGCTGCTGCATTTTCTCTGCAATGAGTTTTTAACATTTTGGAGGTTTGCTCTTTTGCAAAACCACATACTCCACAAAGGTATAAAATATAGCACTTAATGGCAATAGTACATTTACTCAAGTGCATTAGACAGTTCTTCCTTCTCCTTCTCTTCCTGCTTGATTGGCAGACAGAGATCCTAGATGCAGCACTACAGGAGCAATTGTTTACAGCCAAAGCAGCAGGATCTGGCACCAGAGAGGACTCCACAGGCATTTGTATTGATGGTGGCTTTGCAGTTGCCTCTGGGTCTTTCATGTGGCTGGGCTGATGAAAGTTATCTGGGCAGTTATATGCTCTTGGAAACCATTTCTTTTTCCACTGACATTTTAAATGGTTGTGGTGATTAAGTGGCTTGTGTGCAGAGAATTTTAAAACCTTCACCATGGTAAGCCGCTGCAGAGGTCGCTGGCACATGGTGTATGCCTATATTTCTCTTTTCTGCCTAAATCCCCTTTCATGTATAGGTGTGAACAATTGTCTAACTGCAATCATGCATGTTGGCAGTGGAACTCAGTGGAAGGAAATTTGAGGCTCTAAGTACAACGTGGTGTGAAGTTTCCTGGCTTCAGGACCCCTCCCCTGAAATTGCTTGGGAGCTCCATTCTGCACATCTCAAGATGAGAAAACTGTAGAGGGAGAGCATCCAGAAAGCCAATTGCATATTTTGTAGCAGATAAGTAAAGTTGTAGAGAGGGCCTGTGCTTTTTTTCTCAGCCTCTTCTTGTATCTTGTTACACAGAGTGCTCAGTGAGGGGGAGAAAAGGGTCACTCCTGGGCCCATAGCAGTGTTCCATTGGGGAGTCCATCCAAACAGCTGGCAACACACTGCTTTATGGTGTTATCTGAGATTCTCTGTGGATCTGAGCACATGTATTGTCATGGGTAAAAAGTACAAGGGATTTCACGTTTGGAAATTAAAAAAAACCCAGACTCAGAGCTTTTATTGCTCTTCAAATTACCAGGAGTTCTAGCCTGTGTTGTACCTTGGATCTCAAGGAATGTATTTCTCTGCTTCAATGTTAACATATGCATAAGTTTGTGCAGCATTGAAGAGTATATCTGTTAAATGAAATGGTCAGCCAGTAAAACAATGTCATATAAATCAAATGTTTTGCCTTTCATTAGACAAAAAATTGGTTTTTGTGTGATTGTATTCTAAAGGACAACTTCAATAATTTACAGTCATTTACTATATTCTGTGACTGTTACTGAAGGAATGACCAAATTTCTATTCTACAGCCTTTTATTCAGATAAATATTAAGCTTGTGTCCATTGGATTTTACAGGCATGTGAGCCAAACTTTAGGGCAATATTTAGCCACTTTTTCTGCTTTTGCCCAAGTAGTATCAAAATTATCAGAGACAAATATTTAATCTTCAAGAGTCTAGAGATTTTCTTATACAAATGTAAGTTTTCTTTTGAAACTATGTATTTTATATTTTAATAATAACCTAGGTACCATTAAAATAAATTATGTTTAGTGTTATCATTTCTCATTGTTTTGGTTTTTAACAATTAAAAAACATTTTTATAAAATGAAAAATATGTGAGATCTCAAATCCACAAATCAAACCAGTGAAAATATGTTTGCAGTTCACTGGTGTTTCTGAAACTTTGGACAAACTCTATGTAAGTCTTGAAGCTATGCTTTTGAAACTGAAGTCCTACAAGATACACATTGTGATTTCACTAGAATAATGTTGTAGGTTTAAAAAATGTCTAAAGTTTTCATAAAGCATTCTGTACTTGTCAGTGATGAAGGTACTTTTAATGTGGATAACCTGGAAATTTTTTAAAAGTTAAGTTCCTGTAACAAAACTGATGAAAAAATTTAAAGGGAAAAAAAAAAAGAAAAAAAAAAGAAAAAGGAAAAAAGAGGAGAATTCCACACACTTGTGAACAACTGTTCCTTCATTAAAATCACCATAGGGTGTTCAAGACAAACGTTTCACTGTATGTTGCAGGCTTGCATTGGCTCTGAAAAATCCTGGAAAAAATCCTGGTTTGCTGTATGTGGTAGATGGTTTATGGCAAGCATCTTGAATCCTTCCTGTGGACCTGCTGCTATCCTTCCATCTCACTGGAAACCAAGGCTGCTTCATCTCCGTTACAAGGGATATAATGGAAGGAAAGGGAGATGAAAACATTGGCAGACAAACACATTGAGAAGAAAATACAGGAAAAGCACATTTAATTATATAATTATTTCTCCATACAGAATCACATTTTGCTGGGGCAGGTCTCTTACCTTCCGCATGAGCAGACTTAAATGCAATTAAAGTGTGGGCTGTATACTGATCTATGAAGGGAAGGTTGGAGATTTGCAGGGGACAGATTTATTTTACAAATATAGTGGTCATTTACATTGCTGGCATTTTGCTAAGTTCCCTCATTGATATTCTTTTTTAAAAGTGCTTCCTTTCGAAGTGAGCAGCTTTTCCACCTCTTAAATATTATAGTGACATTTAACAGCAACAAATCAACTAACAATTTTTTTTGTTAGTTTTTATTAGGACACTTTTGCAAATTCCATTTAATTGTTAAAATTTCATTATGTTGGATCAGGCTTCTCATCTCAATTTGAGGAGAACTCCTGCTAGCTTTATTGGGAGTTATGACTGAGAAAAGTCTTGAACTTTGGCTTACTAAAACTCAATCAACACCTTATAAATTATCCAGATACCAAAATATCAACAGTATGATTCCCATAAGAGATCTATAGGAGAGAATAACCTTGCTGAAAAAAGTCTCAATTCATCAAACAAGTGTATTGGTTCCAGTGATATCTTGCTTTGAAAAACAGTAGGAATGATTTAATTTTAAAAGCCTGTTTATGTTTTAGGTGAAATATAGTCTATTTTTTCCACTCTTTGTTTCAAAGGGGTAGCATTTTATATTTTGCCAAAAATTTCTATTGTGCTGTATTATGTGAAGGTTTATATATTTTATTTTACTATTCCAATTACTCTTAAATAGTCTAAACTATGTAAATTCTTGCTCTTCAAAACATAAGCTGTCAAAACTTGCACAATTTCCTACCTCTCACACTGGAAATTCCTGAGAAAATCAAAGCATTGAAACTTTCTTTTTAAGCTGCTTATTTTTAGTTTAGTTTAGTTTAAGGTAAGTTTAAACTTTTAAATTTAAAATTCAGAGATTCAATCATGTATATTTTTATCTGGGATATAATGTCAATCCACCTAGACAGTGTAATCCATCATGGAAGAGGAGAGAAACAGGAAAAGCACTAAGACTTCTGGGCATTTCTTCAGCTGTCCAAGACTTAATAAATAGCTCTTCTTATTGAGATATTTTTATGACTTTGCCTTAACTTGTCATTTGGTGGTAACAAAGTCTAACTCCAAGCAAACTTCCAGTATCCTTCCAAGCCATGATTTCCTGATTTTAAGTAGAACCCTTTGATCTGAGGTGATTTAAAAATTCTTTACTACTGAATATTTTGTCTGTATAACTTCATTTAGAAGTGATGGGGAGCCGAAAATTGTTCTGTTTTACCAGTTTCTCCTGAATTAAGTTCAAGAATTTCTCCTTGCTTGCGAATATGTGCTGGGAGTGGCTTTCCATGTTTCATGGAGATTCGAACATGTTTTTGAAGCTTTGTGTTCCATCAAATACAGTGATACTGAAATTCAGCTATATATACATTTATTCTGTCTCCAGGAAGACAGAGGTTTGCGTCCAGATAGGGTAGAGATGTAGCTAAATGATTCTTTAATGGAACTTATGTATCATCTTCTTTACTATATACCTAATCTTTTTAAACTAAAGATTTTAACATGAGATGTTCCTAACCTACCTAGACTTTGTCAAAATCCACTTTTGTATAAGGCAATGGAGCATGGTCAAAGACTGCATGCAGTCTCAGTTCAAGTATTTCCTGCTGCCATGGAAAGTACTGCTGTGTTACAAGCTGTGTGATGTGCACTCTGTGAGTAACATTGGGGGAAATTAATATTGGGTATACACAGAAGTGTGATAACTTTTTTCAGTAAAAAAAAATCACAGAATTCCAGAATTAAATAGTGGCTGAAGTTGGAATGGACCTCTGGAGGTCATGTGGTTCAAGCCCCCTGCTCCACTTTGGTGTCCAGAACCATGTCCAGACAGTCCTTGAGTATCTCCAAGGATGGAGATGACTCCACAGACATTCTGAGGAACCTGTGCCAGTGCTCAGTCACCCTAACAATAAAAAAGTGTTTCCTGGTGTTCAGAGGGATCCTCCTGTATTTCAGTTTGTGGCCACTGCCTCTGGCCCCATCACTGGGCACCACTGAAAAGAGTCTGGCTTCATCTTTACAACCTCCTTTCAAGTATTTATGAACATTAATAAGAACCTCCTGAGGCATTTTCTTCTCCACTCTGAACAGTCCTGGCTCTTTCAGTCTGTCTTTATATGAGAGATGCTCCAGTCTCTTCATAATTCCTGTGGCTCCCCACTGAACCCTCTCCACTATGTCCACATCTCTCCTCTTCGGAGGAACCCAGAACTGAGCACAGCACTGAGGTGTGGTCCCATCAGTGCTGAATAAAGGGGAAGACCTGGTGTCTATAAAGACCTTCAGGTCATTCTTTTGCCAAGCAGCTTTCCAACAGCTATATCCAATGTGGTACAGATAAACAGGTATTAACTCTTTTTTGGTGGAAATACATTGCTATCAAAAAAACCTCTGTGTCATAAAATGTTAGGCTTGAAGTTTGTTCTTCTTTGTTCTTGAGTTTTCTTACAAGATTAAAAGACATTCCTGTTTCTTTCACTGGCAGTTTTAAAAATATTACTCAGATATGGTGCAGTTCAATTTTCCTGATTTTTCAAATGAAGGGAATAACATGAAAAAAAGGAAGTCACCTCAACATCCCAAAAAGAAAGAAAAGCTAAACCCTCATATCATGGACATTACAGGAAGCTCAGGTATCACTACAGCTGATATGGTTAAACATATTGTCATTGGTTTATAGTGAACTAGGCTCCTGTTATAGACACATTATTTCAAAGTGGTCCAGTTGAAATCTACATGTAAGACACTATCCAGGTCTACTTTAGAAAGTTCATCTTTTATTAGTTGTGACTAGTGAGCTATTCCAGAAACACAAAAGGC
>NW_005054327.1:2672618-2677011 GCF_000277835.1 Geospiza fortis | reverse complement strand
TTTTTTTACAGTTGATGAAAAACAACACAAGTTCAATGTTAGAACCAAAAATAATCAGTCTCAGCACAGGTGTTTTCCTTTTCACCAGTGTAATTTTGCTAATTAGAACCGGGCTGCAGAGCTGGGTAGATTCTTTTACATTCACAAACACTTTGGTCATAGGCAGTGACCAGGTGATCCTAAATAGGGTGAAAAACAAGGTGAATTTTTTGTATACTGATTTAAAGTGTTTATGATATATTAATTTAAAAAACCAGGGTGAACTGACTGGATCTAAGCACACGGATCTGAACTTGTTTGCCTCATCTCTAAGCTGAAGTTCACATGCTTACCTAATTAAATCTACAGATGACCTAAAAATGACTAAAGATATTATGGCAGATTCACCCCATGTTTAGAGGGCTAACTCAGAAAAGCACACTAGTTGAAGTTAATTAAGCTGTATAATATTTCAAAGTGTTCCTGTCTAGATGATATCAAATTATAAAAAACTTGTGAATATTGTTTTCAGACATTTCTGCCCAGTAGTTATTCTTCCACCATGCTTTCTCTACTTTTCATGTTTTCTGACACTCTCTCACAAGCATTTCTTAGGTTTGCTGCAGTCAAACCAGAGCGAATTGGAATATGGGAACTCTATTTCTACCTATGGAGAACGAAATCTCACTGCTAGGGAGAATGATGTGGGAGATCAATGTGTGAGAGAAGGAGAAGACCAGGGATGTGTTTCTGATTTGCGCACTTGGCACTGCATTGTCCAAACAGCCAAAAAGTCACAGAAGTAGGAATCATTTTGCCTACTTTAGCCATCTAAAATCTAAGGCTGAGCTCATCTTTCTGGGTGTTATGGATTACCAATAAGGAGAAGCAACACCTTCAGAGAACAATTAACCTCCTCCTAACAGGCAAACCTGAGCTGCCTGGGTTTGCTTTTGGAAGTCGATTAATTTTTCCCTGATGATTGTAAAGTACCATACATCACTGGTTTGACTTAGATATTCAACTTGCAGACCTCCTGCTTAAAAAGTTCATCAGAAGTTGTTTTACTGTACATGACATGCTCACAATGACATATAAATATAATCATGTACTATTGTGAATTTTTATATATCCCACCTCTGAATATATATATATGTGTGTGTGTGTGTGTGTGTGTGTGTGTGTGTACATTCTGAGAGGCATGTTATTCAATTCTGGATCCTTTACTACAAGAAAGACATTGAAGTGCTGGAGAGAATCCAGAGAAGGTATAAAGAGCTGGCACAAGGTCTGGAGCACAAGTCTAATGAGGAACAGCTGAGGGAGATGGGGAAGTCTAGCCTGGAGAAAAGGAGGTTCAGGGGACACCTAATCACTTTCTACAACTACCTGCAAGGAGGGTGTAACAAAGTTGAGGTGGGTCTCCTCCCCAAGAAAAGAAGAAACGAGATAAGAGGAAATGGCCTTAAAGTGCACTAAGGGGGGGTTTAGATTGGATATTAAGAAAAACCTGATTATGGGAAGGGTTATCAAACATTGGAACAGCCTGCCCAGGGAGGTGGTTGAGTTGCCATCCCTGGACATGTTTAAAAGATTAAAAGATATGTAGACACGGCTCTTAGGGACATGGGTTAGTAGTGGTGGACTTGACAGTGTTATGTTTATGGTTGGACTGGATGATACCTCAGGTCTTTTCCAGCATAAAGGATTCTATGAATTTTATAATTTTTGCCCCTGTGGTGCCTGTACATGCTATCTTTTCGACTACATCAACTTTTGGAACCTAAGGAACCTAAAGTCTATACTAGTAAACTTTGTGGGTCAGGGGCTCTTCCATCCCCTGAACAAATGGCAGAGCACAATTAGTTCCCCTTACAACAGGGAGAGAGCAGTGTTGGGCTGGAGTTGTTCTCTGAATTATGTTCAGGCACTGCACTGGCAGACCTGTGCATTAGCCATACCAGGAAGCACAGCAACATTTGTACAGTACCAGTGCCTGATCCAGACACCTACAATTTTATGGCATATAGGCTGTGTTGTTTTCCAGAAAGGTCCTATTGTATGAAGGCTCTACTGTTTTTCCAGTAGCTTGGAATTTCCTGAAATTTTGAGGTCTAAACATCTCATGAGAGATCTAGGCAGAAGTGCCTTTAATCTTCTTTCATAAGACTGAGGTTAGACACTTCTTTTGTATTCTCCAGCTGCAGATAAAAAAGCTGTTAAGTCCCCAGATCCTCAGCCAAGCTTTAGCTATTTTAGCTATGCTCATTCCTGATTCTCTAAAGGGGTTTGATTTCTCAGTTGAGAACTGGAATAATTGATTGCACTCCTCAAAGTATAAACAGCTGGAACTCTCTCCTGGTTTTTCAAACCATCAGTATTTCAGAGTGGTGGCTCTGGCCCTTTCAGAGATGAAGGTTACACTCTGGTCAGTGGTCATCTGGCAGTTCTTGCTGCTCTTCTCTTTTAGTATCATGGTGCTTTGGCTCTTCAAGCCTCTGTAAGGCAGCCCAGCTGTAGATATGTTCACTCAGTAGCTGTGTGATCACCTCTCTCTCCCATCTTTCTTTTGCAAGCCCCTCTCTGCTCAGACAAATACCACTTTTCAATACCCAGAGCTCTTGTTTGACTCTGCTTATTTCCAGTTTAAAATTTATTTATCTCCTTTTTGTCTCTCACCTTCTCAAGGATGCTCTTATTCCCCCTGATCTAAATTTTCTCCAAGTCTTGCTTCTCCTGATTTTATTCTAATGCAGTATAATTTTTAATTTGGCTAATTTTATTCTAGGATTGCAAAGTAGAAGGTTCTTTACTGCTGTCTCTATTCTCATCCTACCTTTATAGGGCTTTTGATGCTGTTGAATAATTAACATGTGCTAAAGTCCACATTGGTAATGCTGAAAAAAGGTTAAAATATGTTAATAAACCTGGGAAAAGCGCAGAGGAAAGCATACTAAAATGAGCTATGCTAAAATGCCATTCATATATCATGAAGTACTCTCCTAAAGAAAGTAGATATAAATGGAGATAGATACATAAAACTGATTGTCAGTTTTATGCCTAAATATTCTGTGGTTGAACTGCTCATTCATTCCAGTTTAAAAATATGTTATAAGTTTTCTTAAAAGGTGTAAAAGGATTACAGATTATTTTTGAATGCTGTTTTTATTAGATCTACTGATTTATAGCTAAGTGAATAGGATTATAGTCTTCTGTAGGAAAAAAATTAAATTCTTATTCTGTATTCTGGTGATGCAGATGGTGATATCATCTACCTCTAATTTGGCAATTAAGAGTTTTACACTGTTAACCCAAGACTTTCTATCCTTGATAAAACCATTTTTTAAACTATTTCTTTCCATTTCCAGTTCAGGCACAGTTTGCTAAGGTACTGCCAGAATCTGTGGTCTCTGTGACTGATTAAAAGAGCTTCCTAAATATAGTTTAAGGCATTAATGATAAATGAGTACTATTTCTCTCTGCTCTTTCATAAGTTTAAGTTGTTTTAATCAACTAAGGTGCCTAAAAAGTCTACCTGGATCCTCCTAGGATCAAGATATTTAGAGAAAAGTGTCTAAATCACCAAGTGAATTTTAGATTTCTTGTGTTGCCCCTATCCTAATGAACTTCCCTGAATTGTTTTTAACTAATTTATCTCTAAAAGAAGGCTCTTTCTCAGAACATTTAAATATGAATAGGCAGCCATCAAACAACATCTGTTCTTTATCAAAAGCTGTGTCCTTTGTAATTTTACAAGCGCTATGGTTTTTTAGGTAGTCCTTGATCACGGGTTCTCACCTGGATTAACAGTCATTATAGCATGGATTTGGGATCGTGCTGGGCCCTTGTATGAAATGACACTGTTAAATGGGAATAGTGAGAGAAAAATGTCATCTTCTACATAAATATGATGTAAGGAAATTGTTTGACAGCTCCTTCTGTGGTAAAACACTTTAGCTTTTGCCTCCTGTTTACCAAAAGCATCTTTTCAGCCAGTAACAATTTGACTAAGACCTACTTTTTAATTAAGTGCTGTAGCATTTAGGAAGATGCATGCTAATCTGGCCCCAGATCTGCAGCCCTCAGCTTTACAAGATGCTGCTCCAGCAGGGGCCGTAAAGCTCTCGATAAGAGGGGTAAGGAGCAAGGTGCAGGTCCCTCAGCGATAACCTCCTGACTCCAACATTATAGGTCTTTCTGCTGGAATTGAGTTCTACATCTTCCTCGATTGGTTATTGTCACAAATGAGTAATGGATGCACCCTGCCTGCGTCCCCAGGTACACCAGCCAGTCCGTCAGGCCATCGGGAAGCGCAGCTGCTGCCCGTGGGGGCAGGCAGATAACAGGCAGGCCCCCAGGGGGATGTTAAAGGCACTGCCACCACCGGGACAGCGGCAGGGTCCCTGCCCCTCCT
>NW_005054327.1:2661519-2672573 GCF_000277835.1 Geospiza fortis | reverse complement strand
CAGATAAAGTGCAGCAAGCAAAGCAAAGAGCAGGCAAGAGGCTGGAAAATGCACAGCCTTCAGGCCATGCTTAGTTAATTTTGGTCTATTATTCAGAAGGGGAGAATGTTCAGGATGCCTTGTTCACACTGGGAATTACTGCTGGAAATGTAAAAGCATATATGCATACATATATATGTATATGCACTATAATATAGTACATACTATATATGTATTATGGTATTCTATTTCATCTATATTACATGACATTACATTATTACATTATTGTATTATACATTATATGTGTATAAGTGACATATATTATATATATGTATATAGTATCATATACGTATAATGTATTATAGTATTATATTTTTATTATTATTACTATATAAAATATATAATATACATAACATAAACACACACACACATATATACATATGCATATACATGTATATATATATACACACACACACACACACACACACACATATATATATATATATATAAAATTAAGCCCTGCAAAATTGCCTAGCTGCCTGCTGAGCTACAAAATACACTTGTCATTTTCTTTCCCTGTCAGTGATGATAGCAAAACAAGTAAGCGGTATTTTAGTAAACAAACCTGTCAGGGAATCGACTCATGCTGACTGAGAAGTGAGTAAATAGGTAAATAAGACTTGTGTTTTAATTTATTAAGCATGTTGCTTTGAAAGTGGTGTGATTTGCATTACTGTCGCTGGTATAAATGTTGACTGGAGGTTTCCTAGAGCATCCACGGTAAAGAGGGGTTTTGTTTAACATATCAGGTAAATTTGAAGGTCAGCTCAGTTTCTAATCATCTAGCTTAGACAAATGGTCCATGTGTCCCTGCCGTGGAGGACATTTGTAGTATTACCCTGCCTACTATAACATTAGCTGTAATTCAGGAAATTCCATTTTGTCATCATGTTATCTGTTGGAATAATAAAAATTTGTAATGAAAAGCTCAAGAAATATCCTTTCAAAAGTGTATAATTTGAACCCACATTGAGGACAGATTTTCTAAAGTATGTAAATTCTGATTAACCAACTCAGTAGTTGTTGGTACAGTTTCCAAAACTGGTTGGAAAGTAGCGTCACAGAGAAAAGCAATAGGACCGGTGATGTACTGAGCTCCTTCAATATCTAGTCATAACTATTACTGTGACTATACATGAAACTATATATTCAATTCTATATTTCTGTAGGACTTGATTCATCCCATTTGGTAATGCCCAAATTTAATAGAAAGTCTTATACAACACTTTGTCACACAAGAAAACAGATACATTATGCCACAGAAAACACACCTGGTATTCCTCTGGATGAAAATGACAGAAGGGTTTTTGGAGTACAAGGAAGAAACTCCTAAATTTTCAGGGCTGTATACATCACAGATTTAGCAGTTATATATTCTGTGGGGAGAAGAGATAGTGAGAGAGAAGGTGGAACAACATCTAGAAATTCCAAAAGTCCTGTAGTAGAAAAATATTGCTACTAGAAATTTCAGAATTAGAAAATAGTTTATTTATGTATTTTTTCTTTCTGTGCTGTCTCAGAGCAACTCTGCACTTAGATATTTCCTTGAAGCCTTGTTTCAGAATAGCTAAATGAAAAAAAAAGTAATTTTCAAAGCTCCATAGCTCTTTCAAAGCAGAGTAATTCAGGGTGGAGCTCTCATGAACATATACATCAAGTTCTGTGCTATTTTCCCTCATGAAACTCTTTGTTCAGTTGGTTTTAATTCAGCTGCTCTCTGACTATTTGGACTACAATTTTCTATGCCATATTTTTGCCTGAAAAATATTGGTTTAGAAAAAAAAAAAGGCAAACATTGTTCACCATTTTTGGGACTAGGTTTGATGATAAAAAAATAGTATTTTGCTAGAAACAATATTTTTTCAACCTTTTATTTAAAAGGTCAAGCATCTCAGAAAAAAGAGATGCTGCTGAAATTACAGATAATACTTTTTCACCATCCCTATTAAAACCTCCCCAGTCTCAGCCAAATCATAAATTCATGGCTTGCTTTCTTTTCACTCGCTTGGTAGAGATTGTTTTGGCCTCACAGAATGGCTGGGAAAGGACACAAATGTTTGAAGTCAGCACCAAGGGCTCCAGATATATCCTCCTCCTCCTTCTCACTATGAGAACCTGTAGCAGGCATAGATACAAGGTTTGCTTCCACAGTACTCTCTGAGCCTGTTACAAAATTCTTCCATTTTATCAGCCAAGGAACCACAGAGAAGCTTGCTTACAGGTTTTTATCCTTGTCCCTAGTGATGCCAAGAAAAGATTGGAAGAAAGAAGGAGTAGTTTATCTGGGAACCTGAATGAGGAGGAGGTAGTAGTCACAGAGCCAGGTGGAATTTTAGAAGAGAGGCTGGACATAGGTTGTAGGAAGGCAGAAAAACACTGGATGAATACACAGCAAGGGAAACTAACATACCAAAGGCCAAGTATATAAACTCCCTTTACCTTGAGTTTCCGCCTAAGAGTGTCAAGCGCAAACCTTAATCCGTACACTGTGGTGGCATTAGGTACGGATTGTACTGAGTTAATGGACCACCTCACCTTCTAAATTTTCCTTTGTTAAGCACCTGGGTGCATCAAGCCTCAGGCATGCTGAGGTGAGCAACCTGAAACAAAAATTGACACTTAGTCCCAGAGGTGTCCATCTGCCCATCAGTTCACCTGTGGTGACTGCATTTCTTTTCAAGGTATTCATTGAAAAAGTGAGAACTGCAGGATAAAGTATGTACTCAGATGTGGTTGTTAGCTCCATGGTAGAAGTGCAGAGAGAACCCAGTGTGCTACTTATCTGTACCTTAGTACTGAGACAACATTAATTCCTTCTCTCCATCACTTGAGTAATTTCCTGCTTATGTCCCTTCCCACTTTTGCAGCAAGAGAAAGAGGATCTCTGCAGATAGCACCTTCCTTCAGGGAACATTCATTTTTTGAACACCGGCTGTTGCTGGGCATTAAAAAGTCTGGCTGGGACCGGCTTGGTAAAATAGCCTCAAATTTTGTGTATCAAAAATCGAATTTTGTGTAGCTTAACTCAAATATTCAGTTGTTTATTCTTTTCAGGATGCTGCTGGGTGCTCTTCATCCTGGCCCTTGTCCCCAGTAAGTCACAACACTGGGGAAAATAAGATCAATGCTGTTAAGGGTGTAGGTTTGGGGCTTGATCCTGATCCCAGGATGGTCCATAGGAATATTTAAAATTACTAAACTGGCAGTCACAGTACAGAAGGAAAAAGACAGCATGGTAAATGACTGAGGGGGACACCTACTATTTTAAAATAGTAGTTAAGCACATTTAAGACAAAAGGTATTACAGTAAACTATGGTCTAAGGGAAATAAATAAAGGGAAGGATGAATCATGTCATATCCAGCTTTATTTTCTAGGAGCTGTATGATCATACTGAGAATGATCCAAAACTTTCTGAGGGTCTTTCTCTTAATGCAGCTGTTTTTTAATCTGTATTTTAAACAAACAAACAAACAAACAAACAAACAAAAAGCAAACCAAACCCCCCCATACAAATCTTTCTAAAATCAATCCAGTGAACTGAGTCCTGGAAAAGAAACCCCAGAAGACCAGAAGCAAGCCTTACAAAACTTGGAGCACTTTCAATCTTTTCCAAATAGTGGAAGATGACCACTTACTGGACCTAAGAGTGATGTGTGGCTAAGGCTTAGATTCGTTAGAATATGTTACGTCTCAAACTGAAGGGAAAACAAGCACAAGGGGAAAACACAGAATGAACCCTGTTTTGCAAGAATTTTTGCCAATCACGCCTCCTTCCTCATTGGAAAGATATTAACAGATGAAATGCTGTTTTCTGCAGAAGGCTGCAGAAATTCTTTTTCTCAGCATATGGAATTTTGTTCTGTGTATTGTCTCTTCAAAGTGTGTTTGCTTTAATGTTTGACATATGCGAAATTCAGCCTTGGTGGTTATATTACAATCTTAAAATAATAATAATGTTTACTCCTACCATGAATTCACTTTTTAGAGTTTGCAATTGCCTGGGTATTAACCTCTCTGCTGTGCTTGAAATGCAGCCCCAAAGAAAGTTCTTGTTAGAATTTAAGATGTGAAGATCCATTTCTGCCTAACAATCTCTTACTCCTGCATTCCCTGAAGTGTATCCCATCTGCTTTTGGGAGCTCTCATTGCAATATGCAGTGATTGCAGGATAAGCACACCATTTTCCTGTCAATACTTTCCTATTAGCCTCCTGGATCCATACATCATCGTCTTGCTGGCCTGCAGTTTGCTTATCTTTGTCTCTGAGGCTGCCTTTGATTTATCTAACACCCAGGTTAATGAGGCATGGAGCCCAGGGTGGCTCCAAGGATAATGCACTCCTGTATAAAAATGCTTAAGGAAGGATCAAGTGATAATCCATTCTAGACTAAAAGGCCTAGCTCTTCAACAAATGTTGTATTTCTTAATCACTAAGCTAAGACTATAATAGCTCCCTGTTAAGCTACTGCCATCAGTAAAACTAAACCCGCTAACTATATGAATTTACAAAAGAACTGAAAATTAGATTTTAATTTGTGTTCCAAAAAATAAAATAAAAAAAAGTTCATTTCTTAGGAATAGTTATCACCATTATTTGACAGTGTTCTTATGCAAAAATAAGTTAGCTTTAATATTTAATTTACAGTAATAGTTTTATATTCCCTCACTGGGACCTATGTTTTTCTAAAGACAAAAATAACAGAAGCTGGAATGTTACTGTGGCAAGGATAAATCAAACTAGCTATTTCAATAATGGAGGTAATTACAAAGTGTATATATCTGAGATGTACTGAGTGGTTAGGGGTTGTTTAATTAACATAAAAATTTCAATATCATCAGCAAGAGTGTTGGTATCACAAAAGCATTGTTAAAAATGCATCTTAAAATAGTTATGCCTTTCTCTCTTCCTAGCTTGTACATAAGACTAATATACATTAACTTCCCATTTCTGCTAATTACCATCTTACACAGGAACATTTTAATGAAAGCAAGGTAAAGATCCAAATAAGCTTTCAAAGCTTTATTTATTTGTTTATTTTAAGGTGCTCTGCTGCACATTACTTTGATGTCTGTTTTGGCTTCCTTTTTTGGTGGTTGTTTTGTTTTGTTATGCTTGGCTGACCTTCATATTACGAATCTGCTGCAGGCTCCTGAAATATGTGTAACGTACAACCATTTAGAAAATGACATAGCACCAAATAATGGAACCATTCCTATGGGATGACATGCTCATGTTTTGAAGCAAAAGCCACACACAAGGAAGGCGTTCACCAGTTGGCCCACCACAGCCCCCAAGGACTTGACCCAGGCAATAAGTCCTTTACTGGTCACTAACCTACATTATTGAGATTTAGTTTGGATTTTGATGACATGACATTGTTAAGGGTTGTTATTGAGATGTAAATGATCTTCCATTTGGTTATTTAAGACACATGAAGGACCTAGTTTAGAATGAAAATTAGTTATTGATTATTCCAGCAATTAACCAAATAAATTTGAGCACTAATATTAACATTTTTGGGAGCCTTAACTTATCTTTTGCTCAAACTGACCTAAGCAGCTAGATTGATTCCTTATGAATCTTTAAGATGCTTTGAAAAAGGAAAATAAAAGTAAACAAATATTGTTGTGTTCTTTGTGGTTTTCTGTTTAAAGTCTTTTTTTTCCTCTTTTATCTACTAGAGATATGTGACGCAGTTGCCTATACTGTTGTACAGGGTGCTCCATAGATTCTCTAGTATTAAAGACAAGTTTTGAGCACATACAGAAATCTTCATGCTCTTTGTTCCATCTTTTTTTGAAACTTCTATCATAAGATTAACATAATTTGTAAATTTCAGAGTTAATTTTTTTACTAATATTTCTTTCATTAGTATTTCAAGTGTCCTGATGTAAAACATCCTGAAATAGGGGCCAGTCCTTTCAAATGTTTGTTATTATTTGTAAGCACCTTGTAATGGTATTGATAGCACAAATATTAACAAAAAAAATTTCCCCATCTCACTTAGAAGTGGAGAGTATATTACTTAGAAATTTTAACTAGAAAAAGGGTTACTTGCATTTTTTCAGATGGCATAGTGCTGAGAAAACTTTAGAGGCTGTTACACCCACCACAAGGTCACAATGGCATGTGCCACTGCATATTTGGTTCGGTGGCAGAAATCAGAGAATGTATTATATGAATATATTTTATAACTAACTCAGCTTAGTCTTCTCTCTTTCTGTGCTACAAGACCCAGCAAATGAAGGATATTGGGCACTAAAGAGAGAGGCATGCTTTCTTGTTATAATTTCACTGTTGGTGTCCCAGTGATACTTTTATATATAAAATATTTAGATAGGGAAATGGCACAAGCAGCTTGACTGGACTGCTAGAACTCATTACTTAATGTGCTGTCTGTAGATGGTACTACTGAACTCACTGAAACTAATACTGTGGTCATGTGCTCTCTTTTGTGTTGCTGTATCGTCTCAGGATCCTCCACACCTCAGCTAATATTACATGGAAAATTAGCTGCCTCCCCGCTGCAGTTTGAGCAAGGCTTTCAGAAAACTCTTGCACACAGAGATACTTCAGTTTAAAAGTCCCTTTCAAAATTAGTAGCTAATAGCAGGGAATTGGAATTTTCTAACATTGACTTTCCTTAAATAAATCTCTCTGTTTTATTACACAATTTTTTCTTGCTTTTTGAGTTCTGCTGGCTGAATACAGGCAACATACCCACAAATTAAAATGAGTTTTATGTCCTCTTATGGTCCCTGTCATCATTTCAATGCCTGTATTATCAGAAATTATACTCAACTACTCGCAGACTGCAGTACCTCTGATCATAGTGAAGGATTTCATGAATGGGTATTTACAACAGCTTTCACATCAGTCTCTACACCCACAAAACACATAATGTCAGCTTGGGCATTTTTGGTTCATTTGGTTTTATGTTGGCTGATCGCTTGAATTAGAGATAAGTAGCAACTCCTAGCATATGACATTTTTTTAGCTTTTCTAACATAGGGGTTAAATATTAGTTTCCAGTATTAGTATTTTGATACACAGAGAAAATCTAATTTTGTGCCATTAGATGCTAAGACACAACAGTAATCAAAATATAAGCATGAAAACTTTGCCCTTATTGGACTTGAAAAATATTAGTCTTTTAAATCTAAAAAAGCAAGATGTATCTGCCAAACACATACTAACAGATATTCACCATAAAAAAAAAATCTTTAAGGAATAAGATAAAACATACATATGAAATAATACATAAGAAGACAATGAAACAAAAACAAATCTCTTCTGTTTTCACCCAGGAACTATTGATTTCTTCAGATGTTCTCTTTCATACAGAGCTCTTCTAGTATTTCTTCTGAACAGCAACAGAGTTGTTTTTATTTTAGTTTCCATCCAACTACCTGTTAGTTTTTCAGTAAACCAGCTGGGTGAGAACAAATCACCTGTATGGTGAGTGCAGACTGGCATTCATTTAAGAGGGGAATGATCCTCTGGAAGTGACTATTTTTGTCCATTAATTCATAGGACTGTGTACTCCTAGGTACTGATATAAAGGTGAGATTTCTGTGCCTTTCAGCTGATCTTCCCAGCAAGTCCATCACTGCATTACTTATAGAGGTTGCAGCTCAAATGCCTGTGCCAAGTGCAACTAGGGCAATATCCTGAAGAAATTATACCCTCAAACCAAATGTAGTTAATCAAGAAAAGAACATAAAAGATGTCCAAACCAATTCTATAACACATCCAGCAGGACAGCAGTCCTTTAAATTCACTGTCCTTGTTTCCCTTATGTCACAGCAGCAGGGGACGCATTTCAAAAATGTGGATCACTTTAAGGGCTTTTTTTTCAGTGAAGGTTTTCTCCTGTTTTAGGACTTTGCATTTCTCCAGACAGATTTTTTAACAGGTTCAGGACTTCACTGTTGTATAGGCAGCACAGCATCCCAGCTCCATCAGGTCCCTTTCTTTCTAGACATGCAATACCAGCACCAGCAGTGCACATAACCAGTCTTCAAAAGCGCACTCCTGTGTGTTTACTGACCTCTGATTGCAAGTAAAGACTGTTCCCCTCAGACATACCCATAATGGGGATGTGTATGATGTGCTGTTTGCATATAGAAATCTGTGAAGCTGAAAATAGAAATATGTTAGTGAATGCACTTTCATGGCATTGAAGGCAGGGTGCTGTGGAACAGTCAGTAGATGAGCACATATTATGAAATACAGATATGTGTACAGCTTCCTGTTTATATACCAACCTGTGGACTGTGAGGGAAACATTATCTGTGTCCCTTTCTTGAAATAACATGTGCTAAACAAAACAATTGCACCTGCAAATATCACCTGATACAACAGTTTTAAGAGAGGTTGGTGTATCTTACATTAATAATAAATGTGAAGCAAAGCCTGATATTTTATTTTATAAAGATAAAACACAAGACTGTATACTCAAGAAACATTCATAATAAATGTCAGTTTTAGGGGGAAAAATGTGTTATATTGTTTAAAGCATTAAAGGAGTGTTTTACTTTAGGAACTGAAAAAAATTTCTAACCACTTTTGATCCATTGTTCCTCTTGTGGACATTCTTAGCTCAAAAGCTAGCAATTCTACAGAACTCACAATATGCTTTACTATTTACTAATATGATCAATAGGATGTGGATAACTGGCTGTCATGACTGAAGACGTTCAGGAAAACTGTCTAAGGAGAAAGGTGGTGTAATAGATCGGAGTGTCTCAGGTGGCTCTGGCCATTTGGGTGATGCCACAGAAGAGCTGGATGCAGAAACCCTGGATTCTTGTGGGCAGTGACTAGATGGCTAAGCAGGCAGTAATTAATATACATGTGATATATACCTCTTCTATCTTCCCTATCCTTAAGCCAGAGGTGCCATTGTCATTGCTTACCTTGCTATGCTCTGCTGTGTTTTGTGCATAGCACAGTCACAAAACCTCACTAGGTCTCTTTTTCAATTGTGACTGTGCAGATTTATATAAAATATTGTTAGTGAGTAATTGCACATTTGTGTATCCATTCCACACAATGTGCAAGCAGATGAGATTCTTCATGCAAAGCAGTGAAATGCAGTGCGCAATCAAGTATTTAATTAGAATTTGGCCTAAATTAAATACACTGAGAATAACAGACTTAAATCCTTACGAGAAGAGAGACTATCTACTGGTAATCTAATACAACTTCTTGTAGCTCTTATTGCTCCATTTATAAAGTAGTTTGGAAGCAAGGGCACCACTTGGAAAAGGAGAAAGTAATTTAAGAAGTCCAGATCTTTAGTAGGCCATTTCAAAGAGAAATTGCTTGGTTCCCTAGGCAGTTCAAGTCCTGCTTTCAGGGAAAAGTGCTGAACTCTGTTCTGCCATCTCATACACTGGGATTAGCCCGTGATACTCTATTCCTTGGCTTAGTGATCTCCTAGGCAGACACAGTCAAATGCAAAGTGTCAACCATGCAGGAGTAAAGGCTGAAGAATTTCACTTCCTTTATTAGCAAGTAAAGCCCATGGGATCATGGAAGAGGAACAGGAGGGCATCTGTGCACCATAGCCTTGCTTGCATTGGTATTTGTCTTGTCTGGCAACACAGCAAGCAGTACTGTGGTGAGGAGAGGGTTAAGGATATGGTTTTTTTGTTAATATGAATGATCACATTTGGTAACATCTATAGCTGAGCTCTGTGAAGGGAAGTGCGAGTCCAAATGATGGGATTTGGATGTGCACACAGATTTTGTGGTAGATAGTTTTTGAAGTGAGGATATGGGGGTTTTGGTGAATTCTTACTTGGAAAACACAGTAACTTTCTGATATGTCACTGTTCTTTTCTCACCTTTTCTGTTTTCCACTCATCTGGTTTGGCCCTTCTTTAGCCATAGTTATCTGCACCTTACAGACAGAAGGGTGGGAGCCACTGTGTTAGAGCCTGAGTTTTCCATCTACACAGAAGAATACATAAATCCAGATTACTGAAAAACACAATTTAGCCAAGAACATAAAGTCACACAATAGATGAAATCCTGAAACCTTTATTCAGTCCTTTCTCAAAAATAACCAGTATGCAAGTCATCAAGAGATTTCACTGAGGTATGACTTACATTGGGTGATTGAGAATGTTTTGTTTGACCAAGACAAGGGGGAAGAAAATAGTGGGAAGAGAAAAGCTAGGTCACTTTTCTCATTCCTCTTTAATCAGTTAAAGCTGACAAATAAACTGGACAGCTGGACCAAAAGGGTTCCAAATCTCCTTCGTGACAATGCAAACAGCTGTTTTTCACAAACAGATGATGTTTGAAATTATTTTTTTTTCCCAATTTAAACTAAAAATGAACATAGGCATTTTTGTTAAATGGAATTTACATACAAAAGTTTCAGGTGATTTGTCATAAAATATATTTGTACTTCTACATAATGTTCTCTTTCTCTGTCTTTGACAAATCAAAAGCAAGCAAGAGCGATGAGATTTCAGGGATGAGGAGAGAATGAGAACAATAAGCAAAAAATCTTTTACAGTTAATTTGTTCATCAAAAATATTTTCACAACATTTTTGGCTGAATGCAATTTGATTGCATCTTTTATTTACTAGCTGAAAGTTTTGCATGGTACAAGATGGAATCCCTTCCCAGAAGTCTTAAGACTGGAATTGAAAATGTGCAGTCAAAGCACTGGGGAATCTCTTTTCTTCTGCTGAATACCTGTGCCCCTGTGTGCTAATGTTAGACACAATGTGTATGAAATAGAGTTTTCTGAGCCCACAAAAGCACATTGATGTGGCTTGCTGCTACACTGGTTCTGAATCTCTCTCTTCAGATACCAGGCAGCTTCTGAGGGTTTCTTGTCATAATTTGGAATTGCATTAACACAGTTGCTGTAAATCAGAGGACTAAACCTCTGTTGTGTCATCAGACTCTGTGGGTTCACAGCCTGACTGTGCCAGGGAGTTATTCTGGGAAATTCTGTTAGCCGGGTGGCCAGGGGTCTAAGCAATCAGGT